>NW_020272994.1:272556-526007 GCF_003268045.1 Sipha flava
ATGTTCATGTACTGCAATAGCAAATATGTATAATACATTTTTTTTTATTTATTTATTATTATTTGAAATAACCAATTAGTAATACATAATTATAATATACAAATCATATTTTGTTGGTTTATCTACCACTATTAAGCAGAGCTTAAGTTGGAGGTAGAGAGTTATTACGATAATTTAAATTAATTTATAATATCATTTGATATACAAATAAACTGTTCTTTGCTCGTGTTTTTCATAGCATAGGGATAAAGATCCATTAGAGTAAATGATTGATTGTGAATTTTAGAAAAACGATTTCTTAATGAAGATATGACTGAATCTAGAAGTGCATCCTCAAAATATTCCGTGCATCAAAATGTTCCTCGTTCAAAGTATCCCCGTTATAAATATCCTACGTTGAAAATATTCCTGTTACAAATATCCCAATTAAAAATATCCTATAAACAAAAGTAGTATTATCCCTTAATTCATAATTATATTTTTTTATTTTTTAAAAAACATTTTATAAATTTTAATTACACTTTTATTGTTTTTGGCAATGTATTTTTCGACTTGCCGTACTATATTAAAATTAACATAATTTTTAAATTAAATATACATAAAAAAAGATTTTTTTTTTAAATGAAAAATTACACGCGATGTCTTTTAAATATTTTAGTACAGTAGCATGTTCATAATTAAGAACCACTTCTTTTAATTGTCTGTCAAACTTCTCGTAAATGTTCTTTTTTTTAACGGGTAGTTCATCAGACATGTATTTTTCAATTTTTTCTTCTTAGCAAAGGCTAAATAATCGTAATATCGTAATGTAATATAATTTTAATAATATAACTTAAATGAAAATAAAAAATATATAACTGTTCATATAATTGTATATTTTATTTACCTTGCTCTAATTGGAGATACTTGATAAATATCTATATCGATGATTCTTAACTATGAACATGTTACTGAAATTAACTATTTAAAAGGTATTGCGTGTAATTTTTATATATATTATTATGAATTAAGGGATAATATTAGTGGAGATATTTTGTATATATGATATTTTTAATTGGGATATTTGTAACAGGGATATTTTGAGTGGGAACCGAATCTAGATAAGGAACGAATATTGATATTCTGAAAAAAACTCTTCATGGTTTGTAGACAGATGATTCGCTTTGAATTTGTTGAGCAGAACTCGAGGGGGGCGTATTTCAACATCAAGTTCTTCGGCGATTTTTTTAGTTTTTGTAAATATTACGGTAAATTCAGTCGATGAATTGTTTCTATGCAACTGCAGAATATCAACTAGTTTAGTTATGTGATTGTTCACCGTTTTTAAATTTATATTAAACTGTTGAATTTGATTACATACTGGTTCAAATTTAACGGAATAAACAGCTATTACTTGCAGTGTAACAATAAAACCTGGTGTAGTAGCAGCCGTAAAGAGTTGATAGGATTTAATTTTGGTCTTTGAATTTGCTGTACTTTTTGATAGTTCTTCCAAAGTTTTAACGATCACAAAAAAATTGTCAGCTAAAATTCTAATACTTTTATATTTCGCTGGCCAACGTGTTTCACAGAGTAGAGGAATATTGGGTATAGTTTTTATGCGCAATGTGCTATCTCTAAAGAATTTTATCATTTCTTTTATGATACCGATTGTATTTCTTACTTCACTGACGTTATACAAATCATTAAATACAAGATTCAATATGTGACTGGCACAATGGAAGTATAGTGCCATAAGATAAGCTCCATTAATTAATTTTTAAACGCCACTTATATGTCCAGCCATTGTAACGCACCTATTATATCCTTGGCCCACAAGTCGATTCAGATCTAAATTAAAACTTTCTAAAAATGCTATAATTGTTTTTGCAATAGATTTAGAATCTAATTTTGAAAGAGGCGAGTAACCAAGAAATTCTTCACAAATGTTGTGTCTTTGAAACTTAATGTCATAAAGCAGATACCGAACACCAATTGATAATTGTTCGGTGTCACTTATATCGGTGGTTTCGTCAGTTAAGATCGAAAAAACTGATGAACGATTTACTTCTTCAATAATGTTTTGTCGAAGTACATAAGCACAAGTTTGAATCAATTCAAATTCAATTAATGGACACCTTCAAATCTAATTACTATCATAATCACACCTATTAAAAAATTTATTAAGGTGGATACTAGATTTCTCCTACTATAGACATTTAGTATCTCTATTCCCTACGATAAGCACTCTCCTAATTCTTGATTATAAATAGTATTTACATAATCAATGGTTCCAATATTATTTGACTAAAACCGAAGAACTATTAATAACTTTATTGTTTAGTGTATCACGGGCGAATAATATTATTGTAGTAACGTGTAAAGACGCAGATGCCACCGCCCGACACGACTATAGCCATCTTTACATCACATTCAATTTTGGCACCACATAATAATGCAGATAGTGGAAAATCTACAGTATTTTTAATCAATGATATAACGTATAGCTATTTGAAAAATTGACAGAATTATGGCCAAAAAAACGATTCTGAGCGGTGTTCAAAATACTATATAAAAATATTATTTAAATAAATAAATAAACAAATGTAATACTTAAGTAGCTTAAAACGTTTAGATTTACACATGAGTATTTCGAGGTTAGGGTAGTTAGTATTTTGGTAATTAGATTGTAAGTCAAGTACATCATGAATTATAATATGTATGTATAAATAAAAGGTACACTTAAAACTGGAGACATATAATGTAATCAAAATATTAACGACTTTTTATTTTATTATTCGAATCATAAGTGTTATTTAAAACCATGAATAACATTTTCCCGATGTATTTATGAATTACCTACAGTAAATGTATTAAACATATTAAAGTTACAATGAATATAATTATATGTTCTTATGTGTAAAGATTTTTTAACAATCCAATTTCAAGCATCAAACAAACAAATTAATATTGTAAACTATAAAAATATCAAGTTTTTCCAATTTTAACGGAAACAATTTATTTTGTTTACCTTTATATAATGTAAACAATTCGATGTTATTCACATTTGCCTCTTTCTTATTTTTTTCTATTCAAGGAAATAAAAATATGGTATAAACACAATAATATCTTGGTGAATATTTGAACCAACTTCACAAAAATATAAAAAATATAACCCTTTATCGCGTTGCGATATTGGTACAAGCGTTTAACAAAACGCCTGTTATTTGTTTATAGGTAACATAAACTTAAACTCCCGACGTTTTTATTTTTATCACGATCTACCCAACAATATATAGTTTGAATTTGACTAAAAATAAAATATGTATTATGTATTAATAAGTTCTTGAATGTTATTTAACGGTACTTGATGAACATTTGGAGTAAAATAAAAGGGAAGTAGGGATTGAGCTTCCTGTGCAGCTGGGAAATGCATTAGCGCCGTATTGATTAAATTATTTATTTTTTTTTTCGGAGCGCCTGACACTTTTCTTCGAGCCGACAGGCAGCGCTTTCATAAATGTGAAGTACCAGTAGTGTACGGATTGTTACACACAATTCCTTTTTACTTTATACTTTTTTTTTCGTTATTATGATCATATTTTTGGCAAAGTTTCAGCGTCCAGCATTCCATTTTTGTGACAGTTCATTTAAAACCACAGTAATATACGTTTTCATGTGTCGTCGTTGTATTTTATAGTTTAAATAATTGCACTATTTACAATAACTTACACATTTTTTTTATCAGAAAAATGTAGTTTTAATTATATTATATAAACAATTGCGTTTATGACTATCAACTGCAATTATAATCAAAAAGGTAAGTGGAATTTTGTAACATATGATTTATGATTTGATATGCACAAAAAGACTCCATATTGGTTTAGTTTATTATATTAACTCAAATACAACTGTGCGTTGTGAAAGTGACAATTTTCTCTTGTTTAAACAATTGGTTTATTTTATTTTGTTAGTTTTTAATAAGTGCTTTTATTGACACCAGTGAATTGTAAATAAATATTGTAAATATTTTTTATACATAAATTTCTTAAAATATTTAAAATTCACTGGTACAATAAAAGCACTTATTAAAAACTAAGAAAATAAAATATACCAATTTTTTAAAAAAGAACGTTGAAGTTTAAAAAATAATTTCAAGTAAATCATATAATAGCAAATAATATATAGTTAACAACTTATAATACATAGAACGCACAAAATAAAAAATTATAATAAATAAATATAAATACAAGCTTTTAAATATCGTTCAAGTGTTGGAATATCCTTTAATTAGATCATTATTATAATTAATATTATTATTTTAACAGTATATTTATAAAATATATTAACAATCATAACTCATAGCTCGTTATAAACTATTGTTGTGGATTTGATGTCGATTAAATTATTATTATTAAGTTTGAAACAATTATTAATTTGTTTAAACATGAAAGGTTATTACAAAGAATGCAAACAAACAGTAGGTACTTGCCAAAATTGTTATTGTATTTATAGAAATAATATTATTTACGAAACGTATAATATTGCGAGTAAAATAATATGCACTTAGTACCTACACTTTTTATCTTTTATTCTTGTTTGTTTCCAATGAGTTATGTATTTTTATGTGTATAACACATCTTTAATCTTTATTCAAAATAAATTGATCTAATTATACTAACATATATACTACTAATGAATCATATTTTAAATGAAATTTATGAATGATAGTTTGATAATATTAATATAAATATTTGCAGTTCTGAATCTAAGGGGGGGGGGGGGGGTAGGAATATATATGCTTGTCTCAGACACTTTTAAGTTAAAGAAAAATAAAATAAATCAGGAACATACCCAGTATTTACAATTACATAAATACGCTTTATTTTTATTAGTCCCGGGCATCAAATTTCCTAGATAGGGCACTGAATATTAGTACTTATAAATTTCAATAAATAACCAAGCGCTGTTTACAAAATATTTCACGTGTTCGTGTAATAAGTGCCGTAAAATCAAATCACACAGTACCGCTATGTATTTTTATTAACTGTTTAATTATTTTTTTTCTAATTTGCATTAACGTTTAAATTGTTGTTTTTCAGAAATTATGATCATCGGAAGCATTATTTTAGCGGCATTTGCTTTTTCTTCTTCAATGTCGATAGCAATTAAAACATGCGATCGGAAACCAGTCGGATTTTTAACGCCGAAAAGTACAAACCCACATCCCTTTAGGGTTGTTTTCAAAGGAAATTCGGAATTCTACACTCCAGGAATGACATACACAAGTAATTGAAAATAATTATCGTATATAAATATATATTATTATATACAGAAAATAAGTGTGTTTTTTGTTGTTATCAAATGTTTTTGGAAAGGTTTATTTGAATAAAGATTTTTAGTATGAGATTGATTTAATATTGCAAATGTATTTATTCCTAACTCAAACAGCTAAGAATGTGAAATTGTATTTTAATGTATTGCAACTGTTAAAAGTTAAGCACTTTGTTAAATTATAAATATTATTAGTTACAATATATAAAAAATTAAAACGAAGAGTATACCTAACTAATCGGTGATTTTATCTGTTGATACATTTTATTTAAAATGTAATATGAAATTTTTAGATACCTATACATAAAATTAATATATACGTTTACATAATCGTTTACATCCTTTCATCTTTATCTTAAATATAATGTTAAAGTGTAAATATAAAAACGTGAAAATTGTTCTAGGAAAATAAATGAATAAAAATACATAAATCAATGGACGTGATTTTTTTTTTCAAATTTTAGGAATTATTTTTACAATTTACATTGATTTTAGAATATACGGATTCGCTATGACTATTGTTAAAGTAGGTAGCGTCTACATAGACGCAGTCACTAGACGTTGCAGTAATCATTTGCATTCAGCTTAATAAAACAAATTTTCGAAAAATAAAACATTTTTTTTTTTTTATTGTTAAAACTTCTCTTTCTTCCGTTCCCATTGTTGATGACCTATTTTTATCAAATTTAATATAAACAATTATAGTGTAGGCCCTATAAATTTTAACAATATGATAGCATTTCTGTATATTTAATTTCAATGATATCAACAGTTTACAATAATGCATATTATTGTATTTGTAAAGTCTATTAAAAGAAAGAAATTTACGTTTTTAAATACTTACCGTGTAATATTATAAACTAAAATAAATAATTATAAAAAAATCTTAGCAGACAAATCATTTTACCTACCCATTTAAAACCTTATGATATTATATTTAAACGTTTGGTGATTTCATTTTTTAATCTTTATATTACATTATTATCTATCCAGTTAGTTCCTTTTTAATGTTAGATATTTGTAAATTGTTGAATGGCAGTTTCATATAAAACATCGATTCCAAAAAGAAAATAAATGTTTTAAAACTATTTATTTAGTAAATATAATAGAATATCGTAATAGTTTTAAATGCAAAAATAATCTATTTGTAACTAAAATATACATTTTATTATTATTTATTCGTTTCGTGTATACATCTATAAAGCTATACTAGCTGCTACAACTTTTAATAATTAGTAATATTATAAATTAACTATGTATATAAAATATTAAAATTAATTTAAATATCTATACTACAGATAAATGCACCTAATTGTTTTGAATTATTTTGTACATAATTTTAATAAAATGTATTATATTTATATTGGTTGGATTTAGTTTTATTGCAAGGCATCAAGACTATTTCAACAATAACACCTAGCTTTAGTAGTTTTATACTGATGGTCGAAGCCGAAGAGAACCAGAATTATGATGAGGAAAACCATGACATGATTACTGGAAAATTTCAACTGACCGGTGACGTGAGAACAAAAATTAGCGAAATCTGTCCAAATACTGTCACTCAGACTTCTTTAATCCCAAAATCGGAAATACAAGTTTTCTGGACAGCACCAGCATCCGGCAGTGGATGTGTTATATTCAAGTTAGTTTGACCTATTTATCTTATTTAATTTATAATTGTTTTTCTGTATTATCAATGTAATCTAATCTAAACCACATAAATCTTTGTATATGTATATATACGTATAATATTTTGGATAAATTAGAGCTACCATTGTAGAATATCGGGATATTTGGTATATGGATGATGATCAATTGAATAAAAAAATTTGCGAAGAAAGTAATGAGAGCAACGACGAAAACGCTAATGTCGTTTACGAATGTTGTGCATGTCACGAAGCAAAGTTTGAGGTTCGTATTTAAAAAATTATCTATAAATCAAATCATTAACAATACAGTTATGTATTAGGTAAATAAAATTATTTTATGAATTTTTAAATCACCAAAAATATAACAAATTATGTTAATTTAAATTGAAATGTTTAAGTTAACGTTTGAGGGGTTGTGGTCAAGGCATACTCACCCAAAAGATTATCCGGATGACAATTGGCAAACACGATTCAGTGATGTTATTGGAGCATCACATACTATTGACTATCGGTAAAAATTCGATTAATATATTCAATTATTGATAAAAATAAACATATCTTAATGATTTTTTAGATTTTGGGAACCAGATCAAGTATCTTCAGAAGGCATGAATACCATAGCGCAGAGTGGTATTACTTCGACTTTGGAATCTGAACTTAAATCAAAAGTAATGAAAAAAAAACATTAATTAAATTTTTTTAAATTATTATTTACATTACACAATATTTTGAATTAGAGTGATAAAATTCGTACAATTATTAAAGCTAGAGGTATTAGTTATCCGAATGTGACTGGAAAGACTTTTGCTGTATTTCGAGTAGATCAAGAACATCATTTGATTTCGGTCATATCATTTATGCGTAAGTAACTGAATACTATAAATATTTTTAACTTATATAATTCAGTTGTTAATGTATTAATATTATTTAATAAAAAAAATTAGATCCATCGCCAGACTGGTTTGTTGGAATTTCGGGTTTGGAGCTGTGTTTGCCGAATTGTAATTGGATTACAAATAAAACAATCAATTTGTACCCATGGGATGCTGGAATCGATAGTGGAGTCACGTATAATGTATGTTGTACTCAGTGGCGCAACCAGGATTGGTTTTCGGAGAGGGGGGGGAATTCGTAAAAAATAAGCATTTTCTGCAGGTGTTTGGTGGGGGTAAGGAAGTAAGATTAAGTTAGTTTTATGAGTTAAATATTTAAATTAAAAATTAAACTGTTTAATTTCTATTTCATATTGTAATATCACAAAAAAAGTATTATAGAATCGACTGTCGAGAAATCGTAGTAGCATGGCTATTGATATTTTAAAGTTGAACGGAACGTTACAAAACGTTCCATATCGTCATGTTAATATTGTTATCAATTATAATACGAATAATATTCATATTTCATATCAAGCAGCCGTTTCTCGTGTTCAATATATACCATTGTTTTCCTAGGTAGAATTTGTAAAAATCTCAGAACAATTGGGGGGGGGGGTTACCCCCCCAAACCCACCCCTAGTTGCGCTACTGGTTATACTAGTAATATAATCAACTATAATTTATAGTATAATAGTTTTAATTTGGGCAGGGCCGACATTAACTCATTCAGCGCTCAATGTAAGAATTATTTTGGCAATCCTCCATCTTAAACGACTTAAACATATAACTTAAACCGGTAGAATTTCGGGAGCTGGAAGGGTATTATACATATTATAACTTAAGTCTCATTCATAATTAAAAATTTTCAAAATAATTTTCAAACGTGCGTATTTGTCTCATATTTGTGAATCATTTATAGAACAAACATAATAATACTTTTAACAATATAGTGATACTTTATAAAACTTTAATTGTACCTACAAACGCCGCCAATCATCACATGCCGATAGAATAATAAATAATGATAATTATAATAATAATCAAATTTATATTGAATCAAATCGTGAATTTATTTTTCTATCTATAGTAGATAATTTACTTCGCCAACTGAAAATCAATTGATCAAATTTAATTCTAATTTTAACGCCTCTCACGTGCCCTTTTGATTTTGGCGCCCTGTACCGTTGCATGCGTCGATCGTACTTAAAGCCGGTGCTCAGTTTTGGTAAAAATTATTCTGATATTTATTACCGATATTGACATTAGAGTTTTTATAATATAACCTTATCAACACAGTGTTTAGGTACTTAGTATTTTTAAAACTTTTACTTAATTTTTACTCAACAAATTAGACATTTGAGACCTGAAGTTTTTATAGCGTCTCATTTTCAATTTGAGACAACTTATTGTAGTTATAAATCAGTTAAAAATGTAATTAGAATTTTTTGTTTGTACAGTTAAAAAGTCTTTGTTGCTTATATACTTGCAATTTTTATTTTATAAATGCTTTATTATTTATTTTTTTAAATTATTTGGTAATTGTATTATATGCTTTTTATAACTTTATTTTTTACATCTTATATACATTTTAAAAATGAATATAATTTATTTTTTAGTTGATAAATATTTATATGATAATTAATAACGTACACATATTTTTTTTTTATCGTGATTCTAGTCAACTGACATGCCACAAGTACCAAGAATGACTATAAAGAGAGTTTTAGTAGCGAATGCCAATGACGCACACTCGCCGTTTTACGATCCAACAGGTGCACTAATGAAACCTATTGCAAAACTTCATTTAATGAGACAGCGTCTTTACGAAAAAAGCTGTATTGAAGAAGAATCTAAGACAGAATCATCAAGTGTGTTATATTTTATTTCAACCATACATCTCAATCAATTTCAATAATTTAAATATTCTGTAAACTATTAGTCTGTGAAACTAGTGCATGGTCAGATTGGGATGAGTGTTCAGCAACTTGTGGCAAAGGTTTTAGTAATAGATACAGGCAGTATAAAAATCCTGAAGACAACCATAAACCTTACTGTAGTAAACGGTCTATGATACAACGCAAAGGATGTTATGTGCTTCCTTCTTGTTTGTAAGTTTTTTATTTATATACCTGCGATATGAATTATTTAATAAATTGTTATGCGTTTTAAATACAAATATGAACATAGGTTACTTAAGGACTATACAATTATTATACGAGTACAATAATATTAAATTCGTGTTAAAATTGAATATGTAAAAAGTAAAAGTAAAAATTCAGTTATAAAATATTTATTGATAAATAAAAGTAATTAGTTTTTCTTTTTTTATATATAATGCTAAATTTATAAGTAAATATATATAAAAAAAAAAAAAAAATTAGTTCTGTTAATATTATTATAAAACGGGCACAAGGCCCAAAAGTGCAAATACATTTTACATATATTAAATTAACCAATATATGACAACATAAAATAATAAAAATATCAGTTGATATAACTTAAATATTTAAATAATTCATGTGTAGTGATAAGAATGAGTTAAGGATATCAAGTATATTAATAAATTGTTACCATTTGAAATATCGACGATTTACTATAAAACTTTTTAACAATTTAAGGTTTTGAAAAATGTCATGTAATTTTTTTAGAATCGAGAATGAGGAAACAGATATGATCGATCCAAAATGTGATGTAACTGATTTTGGACAATGGTCGGATTGTTCTGCTGAGTGTGGACCCGGTGTATCGGCACGATTTCGAACAATATTAAATGAAGACGTTTCACCAAAACATTGTTTGAGTAGAATGAACTTGCAGCAAACTGTTAAATGTGAAACAAAAACTTGTCCAGACGATCACGATAATACGGTTAGGAAAGATAATTTAAACAACTATTGAGTTATTCAAAATAAATATAAAACACATAATATTAAACACAAATTTTGTGTCATCTGTGAAATCACAGGATTTAGATGTAATATGTAGTAATTGTTCGTTAACCCATTGGTCGTTCTGGTCACCTTGTAATACGAAATGCGGATTTGGACAAAGAGAGAGACATAGGTTTAATCTAAACAGAACGGCCATGGTAGAAGAATGCGACATTCGTTGTTACACACAGACAATAAATTGCACCGATAATCCACCGTGTGAAAACAACATGCAAATGGGTAAGATGATCTTAATATTATAATTAATCATGCACTTTTAAAATGTTCAACTAAAAATATTTTATGATTATTTTCCATGCTGCATATTAGAGGATATTCTATTGTTTGGAAATAATTTTATGTTAAAGAAATATAATGTTACCGTACAACGTTCTCTTATTAATAATGTTAACGAAAAGCAAATGCTTTGCAATAAAACCGACACTAACAGTATGTTTAAGTGTAATGTGCTATTGATTATAGTAGCTATTGCTGTATTATAACTATACATTTTATGCAAAGTCGTTTTTTCTCATTTAGAAACAACCACTGCATCCAGTTCTGAAAATACATCAATAACACCGGTTACCATAAATCCAGATGATGTAAGTGTATAAGTATTGTAATAAATGTTCATATTATCAAATTATGTGAGAATTTATTTTTAGTAAGACATGGATTGTAAATGATAATTTATTTTAAGAAACATATTCTGGTACCGAATAAAAGTGATTCCAGATATTATATTATACATATAATTTTAAAACAAATAAGTTCAATTCGTGACTTTTATATTTTTTCCACGTTAGATAAGAAAACATTTTTCTATTCAAAAATTATAATTTAATAACTATAACATAAAATGTAAAAAAAATAATTTGTTTAAACCAATAATAAATATTATTCTAAATAATCTTTATATTTGTTTTAAAAGTAATTTTATCATTTATGTAATTATGATATAATAATAACAATAAATCATTTTTATTACGAAATCAGATTTTATATTATAATACCTAATATGACATAGAGTTACGAAGTCTAATTTTTTTTTTTAGTTTATTTGCAAAAGATAGGCATATCATGTATGCAGTAGAAAAAGATATAGGATAAAAAGTTTTTGTTTTTATAGCTGACATTATTATTAAAAAATGTAAGCGTTTAATAAGTTCAGGAAAATCGATAAAATTCGTGGAGTAATTTAAATAAATATCCCGGGTACTTATATAGTTATTTTAGTTATATTTATACACACAATTATTTTATGAACAAATTAATTTTACTATTTTTATCATAACAAATTTTAAGTTTTTACTTTTTATTGGCAATGTATATTTTTAATTTCATAACATTTAATAATAAATTAAATAAAACATTTTATAAAACATAAAATAAATATGAAAATCAAAATTATTTTACTTATAACATTTTTTCGGCTTCTATTCCTATAGCTCCTAAATAACGCGCTTCCTTCATTTTTATATTCTCCTCACATAAATTACATAAAATTGCTTCGCCGGAGTCCGTTTCCATACAATATAATATTTGTAAAACATTTACTTAAAATTAATAATTTAATTTAATTTTTAGGAATAAATATAATATTAGTATATAGAAATTAAAGTTTTTTTTTTTAATTTTTGCTATATGGATATCCAAATGATGGAACAAGTTCCGTCGATGAAGGTATAGGTGTCCATTTCACGAAATATTATCCATATTGTGTAATTACATGAAGTGAAGAAATCGTGGTTCCATTTCGCGAAATGAATGCAAAGGTTGTCCATTTCGCGAAATGTACAATAACGCGATATGGATGCGATATATACATATAACTATTAACTGAAACATTACATTTTCACTTTTCCACTTAATCTCAATAAAAAATCCTTTATATGCATAGGCGTAAACTGGAGAGAGCCAAAGAGGAGTGCAATTGCCCCCTAGAATAAATCAGAAAGGACAGTGCCCTCTCTAATATTAAACATATATTGTTTTAAAACAAGTATAAAACAGCTGGTTATAGCTATTACTTTATAATTTTTATTTTAATTCTTAATTTTCAATTTTCGATTATCTAACATCATGTTAGAAAATTAATAATTTTATATAATAATATGTAGGTAGTAAAGCGGTGTTTAGCCGCAGACAGGGTTGAACTAGGCCACTGGGACAACGGGGCATGCCCCGGTGAGGAGCCACTGTAATTTTGGTTAAATAAGATTACTTACATTTTTTGTTAATGCGTCTATCCTCTATCCTTATAATAAAATAAATATATCGCCCTGTAAAGTAGAACTAATGGATGCGTTTTAGTTTACAAATTATTACAACATATTTAATGTCACGATAGACCGATTGATAACAATGATTTCATCACAATATTTATAAATAGAACAACCATAGAAAATTTGAACACAAACTATATGTACAAATGTTATTCATACGACGTACCGTTCGCGCATTGACCTATTATATAATGGACCACGCATAACGATTGATTGTCATGTAAATCAATGAAGTAAACATCTGTGCGATAGAGACAGAGCTAGTATGGGAAAACCAAAGGCGTTATAAGCAGTTTTAGGTCTTTAGAATATATTATTGTGTGATAGTATTTTACTTATTTTTATTGGTATTTAATTTATATTTTTTTCTAAATTCACAATTATAATTTGTTGTAAAACTGACAGAAAAACATTACAAATTCATATAATATTTAATGAATAAATAACCAACTATTTAATTTAATTTAAGATTATTTTTTAGTCTTATTAGTTCATAATATTCACTAATTATTCATTATTCAACAACCAGCACGGACTATCATAGTCAGTAATCAGTATTCATAAATATGATAACAATATTCCAAGGAGTAAAGTACCTATAATCTCTATGATTTTCCCATACTAGCTTTATCTTTCTTGCACAAATGTTGACACGGGTCCTCTCTCTCTAAAAGCAGTACATTATATATTAGGTCTATACGTTCGCGTTTGTTTAAACAATATTTAACCAAAAGAAAATTTTGGTATGGGTAGAAACTATCGTGCAAGATATGCGATAACGAAATTGTTTTTTGATAATAATAATTTTTATAAGATTTATTAGACTTTTATTTGAAAACATTACAATAGTTTTGACGTTCAGTCAATAATAAGTCTGTACCATAGGTGTGCGCAGACCTCTATTTCAGGGTATGCAAAAGGCTACCACAGCCTATCCCCCTCCTGAAAGTTAATTTAATAGTTAAATAAGTTAATTTAAGCGTTCAAAATTCTGATCTTAATAACTATTTAATTTTAAATTTTAATTTTTTTTCCCCGAAAAAAGTGACTGAATAGCCATTTCTTAATCGTTATAACTGTCTTCATAATTAAAATTTAAAATAAATTACGAAAAAAAAAATTAAATACATAACCCTTGAAATGGTTTAAGTAGTATATTTAAATAGGGTAAATAAATAAAAACGTAATTATATAAAAAATTATTATGAAAAATAAAATAAATTTAATAAATAATTAAAATTAATCATAAACAGTGCTTGATTTGGCAAAAATAAAGAAGGGGGACTCTGTTTAGTTTAAAAAAAATAGCGTCCCCAAGACTCGTTAAGCGTTATATTTATAACGTAATAATAGTAGGGGGACGCTAAAATTTCTGAAAATTAGTTGGGATACTCTGTTCCCCTGCGTCCCCTCACAAGTTAAGCACTGATCATAAAACGATTCTGTGTACAGTTGAGTTTTTAATATCACCAATGTTTTCGGGACTTTAATTTATAGCCATTTATTGTTCTGTAATTGATAGTTATTTAATCTCGCTTGAATTATTGTACTTCTTAATTTCATTAACGCATTAAATCGTTATTATAGCATATTATTTCTGTTTCAAAAATAAATTAATCTGTCTGGGACTGAATATAAAAATATAATAAAAGTCATAATGTAATACAAAATCACATAGTATACATAAGACCAAATATGTAATCATTTTTATTTATTTTATGTAATTTTGGAAAGAAGACTCTATGTTTAGGGTATGCAGTTGCATACCCTGCATACCCACAGCTCACGACTATAGTCTGAATCTAGTTTCTAACCTTTCTGTCGACTTCAAGTCAATTATTACCGATAAGCAATTATTTTATTAAAAACAATATGTTCTAACTTAGTGGTCGGAAACTTTTATGGACCCTTGGGCCACATTCTCAAATTAAAAATGGTTCTAGGGCCAGACAATACAAAAAATTTATATATAATGACATTTGCTAGTTTTGACAATTACTGCGGGCCATATAAAAGCGGCGTTAGTTGCTGTCCATTGTTCTAACTCAATTAAAATTAAATGTATAAACATATTTAAATTAAATCATTTTTTATGCTGTAAAATTAATCTTAATAAGTTGGTCATTATATCAATATTATAGATAAGATATATTATGCGTAAACTATATTAATTTAAGGTATAACATTAAATCTAAAAATATTCAAATGTACTTGTGTTTATATTGTTTTTTGAGTTACGAAGATACATTTTCAGTTAAACAATAATTTGATTAGGTACCTACTTATAAAGTTCCATTGAGGCAGTTCGAAATTATTTTGTCCGGGTCGAACTAGTCCAACCCTTGCCACGGACACCCTTTTCGTTAGATATGTAATTATATATTTGCCCCCCCCTCTAATAAATTTTCAAGTTACGCCCATGTTTATATGTATGTTTATGTATAGTAAAAATAAATAATGAATATAATAAATATATTAATTCACTCATTCTTCATTATTCTCTTTTATTTTTGTGCTCTAGAATCTAGATGAACAAGAATTGCTCTAAATAATTGAAACATCATGGAGCACAAAAATAAAATAGAATAATAAAGAATGAGTGAATTAATATAATTATTATATTCATTATTTATTTTTACTATCTAGATTCTAAATAATATCTATAACCATTTAAATTGTTTTAATTTTTTAGGTTTCGGAAGATTCGACAGAGAAATGTTTGTTGTCGAACTGGAGTAAATTTTCAGCTTGCAATGCTATTTGTGGTCTTGGTTCTAAAGAGCGTACACGAACCATACTTGTAATTATAATTTTTCTGCCACTAGTCTTATAATTTAATGGATAGCTATATAAATAAAAACTGGTAATATTTCAAATATTTCAGTCTCCCACAGATCCAATGGAACAAAAGAAATGCAGGAAAAAACTAGTCGACCGCAGAAACTGTCGAGGAAGACAATGTGGTAGTATGTACATACATTCAAACTTAACATAAAAATTATGTGTATTTCCATTGAATTCATTAAAGATGTTTATCTCTTTGTTAACACACTAATATTCTATAATCTATTAATTGATCCATAGATACTAGCGTACAGTTTAATACTTATTTAAATATTAAATTTGATTCTTATTAATTTAACTTCAATAAGTATGAAATTTATTTTTGATAATAAGTTAAGATCTTAAGAAAACTATCAAACTATTATAAGTAAAACTACATAAATTACGTTTTGTGAACACTGTACATATCTTCGACTATAAATTGAAGTTAAATTGTTCTAAAATAAAAATAAAATTATCAGCATAAAGATACAGTCAGAGTAAAGTTAACCAATTAAATAAATTCAAACACATTTATAATACTCATTTATATTTTTTTTTTTTTTATTGGAAAATTTGTAATACTATTAGTTTCGAAGATTAGTTTAAGTGATTTAACATGAAGAATATCTATATAAATTTAGTACATGGATACCGTAGTTATAAAAAGCTTAAACATAATGAAGAGAAAACAAACAATAACAATAATAATAATGTTAATAAAAGTGGTTGTAAATAAAAAGTATTTTAAATTTGAATTGAAGTAATAACTGGTATTATTTGTGAGGGGAGAATAGACTGGGCATTAAAAGAGACATAAGAGTTATTAAGGTAAAGAGGATATTACGTTGTAGAGTTTCATATACACATATTAAATTCGATGTTTTTAGAGGTATTTCTGTATTTATTGACAAATTTTTATATTTTAGGAAGAGAAGCAATATACTCATATACAGTAGAGTTTAAGTATGAAATTTCTAAGTTGGATAAAGTTTAAAATGTTAATTAATTTATAGAATTATTAATTACTTTATGGTGTTAGATAATTGTTAGTTGTCATAACTTCATCAGTCATTAGTAATGACTCAATGCTCAAATTACACATAACTATAAAATATACTCGATAGACTGCTAATATAAGATAATATAATACACTACTACTGTACATGCTAAATGATTCTCTATTCCTATATGTTTTTTGGTTGGTCTTAAATATGTTTAAATATTTTTTACGAAAGTTACAACCGTTTTCTGCCATGTAAGTCATAATAATATTGGTACCTATTAATTAGAACTGTTCAGATATTGAGTTTTATTTGAGCTTATAAGTAATCATCTTTAATATACTGTTCTTTCAGTAGTATATTATTTTTAATTAATTTAACGTATATAATATTTATTTTTGTGTGTAGCATAACTCGTTTTATTGGATAAGAAAGTAAGCATAAATATATTATATAAATATGATGTACAGTATAACTATTTTAAAATAACAATTTTTTTATACTTCTTAAAACTGTATAGTATTCATTATTGATGCGTGTTTTTTTAAGAATAAAGTTTAAACGTTTAACCTTTTTTTCTAATTGATCACCTACCAATTGAAAACATCGTGAAGTAATACTTCAAATGGTGGGTTACCATAATTTATTAGTAAGAATAACATACAAAAACTATCACCTTTACGAGTAGGTTGTAGGAGGGACATCTCCCTCCCACAACCCATCACAATATAATTATACATATTTTATTCATTTTATTAATTTTAATTTACATTAAGAAAAAAGATATAAAGAATATATTTATAATGTAATCCTTTAGAGGATAAATGTTTAGGCCTAAACAATTAAAACTCATAGTTGAGTTGAAAACCTGTGCACGACGATTTTATACAAATATAATATATTTTAAAATTATACATATTGTATGTATTATCTAAAAAAGAATATCTTTGAAGTTGCATAATATGACTTATTATCTAAAATGCACATGTAAACTACTTATTTTTAAATTATATAAAATTTTATATACTTAAAGTGAACTTTTTTTAAACTAAAATTCAAAGAACTGTTAACAAAATATTTGGTATTTATCATTAATTAGTTGTAATAGCTTGCTTAATTATAATTTTGAAATAATTAAATGAATCTATCAATCTCATATTTAAATTTGAATGAAGATTATTAAATAGGCGTGAAATGTCTATTAAAATTGTTTTTTGTTAAAATGTAAAAAAAAATATTTAATAATTTATTAGATATCTTATTTTTCCCTTGGTTGATTTGTTTAAAAACTAATTAGTGCACGTTTTTTTTTCTAATTACTTATGAATTTTAGTAACAGATCAATTACATTAAATTGCAACAATATTTGCGATGGTAGGTGTATGCAGCATATGCAAATTAATGTTGTGATAATTAATTTTGAATATTTTACATAATTATAGTTACTTAGCTAGCTAATTTTTCTTGTAGAATGCAATTATTCACAATGGTCAGAGTGGTCGTTGTGTTCAGCACTGTGTGGTATGAACGCAGTACAACAGCGTACAAGAGTTCCGGAAAATCCTTCGTGGACATGGTGTAAAGATAGAATAGAACACCGTATTTGTTCAGCTTTGGCGTGTAAATCAGATTAAAAATATATTTTATCTAAATCAGTTTGGCCTTTAACTTTATAATATTACGTGTATATATACAAAATTATGTTAATGTCATGTCTAATAATATATATTTAATGGAATAAAACAATTTTTAATTTAATACAATACCTTAATAATAGAATAACTGTCAACTCACGCTAAAGTGTAACCATAATATACCGAATTCAAAACGATAACAATCACCCAATGATTATAATTTATCACAGTGAAATTTCCCTTAACAGATATATATATTTACGGATGTATTTATATGTTTATAAAATATACTTATAACTAAGCGAATTATAATATTAAAACTGGTTCAATAACCTATAACTTAAGCATTATTATTTAATATTATTTATTTACTGTAGAATCACGAGTAAACATTATAAGCATGTATTCAAGATTAATAAAATAAATACATTTATTATATTTCGTCTTTAATTTTTTGTGGACATTTTTACTAGAATATTAAATAAAAAATCTAGTTTTTGGTAAATTTATATCAAAAAATATAACGACAATAACTTTTTGAGTTATCAATTTGAAAATATAGCTTAAATTCTATAGAATGTTTTACAGTCTAAGAAATAATTGTACGTGAGAAAATGGTTTTTTTACATTTACCGTTTAAAATGTTGTTTTTGATGAAATAAGTAACAATATACAACTTTGTAAGAATATGGTAATGGAAAATCACAAAGTTAGTTACAAAATGTAATTTGGTTTCCCTAGCATGATATTAAATAAGTAATAGATAAGGAAATGTATATATATAAAAAAAAAATTTAAAAGTAATGATATATCCAAGGAAACACTAGTATATTATCTTAAATAATCAAATAATCCAATATTCGTGAGAATATAGAACTAAAAAGTATTTAAAACTCCAATAATACTTGATACATATCTTTGTATAGTTATACGTGTTGTAACATAATTAATACGAATTCATAATGTCTCTAACAAGTATTCATTCATTATCAAAAGGCGACAATGAACCTTTAAGTATTATAAATGAAAATATTTCATCAACTGAAAATATGAGAAATAATATAACAGTTGATAATTCAATAGCAAAATCTCAGTCAGTCGAAATGAAATCATCAGAGAAATGCAGTGGTCGAGATATAAACACTAAGTTTGATATTGACATCGGTTATGCTATTAAATTGTTAAAAAAAGAAGATGAAAGTGTAAATGTGTAAGTATAAAGTGTACATTTTTTTTTTAATATGTTTATTGCAAAATTATAGGTAAATAAATAACAAAAAATGTAAAATTAATTTAATGAATCCAAGTATTATCAAACAATTCAAAATTAAAGCATTAACTAAAGTGTTTAGTTTAACTAGGTAATCTATTTATTAACATCTAGGCAGTATCTTAATTATTGGAAAAAAAAAGTAATTTTGAAAATTAAATATTGCAAAACAAAATAGAAATAATAGTAAATCCAAAGAATACTGTTGCGTAATCGTTAATAATTTTCACAAAAAAAAAAAAATTTAAGTCGGGTCAAAATTCTCGACTAAGTTTTTAAATTAGTATTTTTTTTTTTTTTTTATAAATGTTATGGAATTCTTAATTACATTTCATTCTATAGAATTCATATAAATTATTTAAATATATTTACACGTTAATAATTAGCAATAAAAGTTATTTAACAAATAAAATTGTATTCAACAGATAATTTATTGTGTTTGTACAACCATAAGATACGTAATATTTAAATTTAATGTTCAGGTACAACCATTTGCAAGGTATCTTAGATAAAATATCATCAGAAAGGCCAACAAGTCCACTTGAAAACTTTGAAAAATATAGTCAGTTATTAAAGCGCACATATATCCATAAGGAAGTTAACTTTGAACGAGTTTTTATTGATAATATAAACCGGAGTTACTGTCAAAAAAGTCTACAAATGTATAAGGTAAACAACACGTGGAGGCTCATATTATTTATGTCTCTCGCGTATACCTATCATAAGTTTTGGCTTTGATTGATTTTTATTTTCTATTATCATTTCCTCAAATTTTCAGTGCTCGAAATGGACCGGAACGCATCGGAACGGCGTTCCGATTCGTAATATAACCTTTGCGTTCGTTCCGAATGGTTAAAATTAAAATTTAAGAGTTCCGTTTCATAAAAATCGACAGTATCACAATTTAGAGGATTAAAATTATAAAATTTCCTTTCGAAAAAATATAATATTAATATATTATATTATTATATATAATAATATATTATTATATTAATTTACTTAATTAGAGAGAAGTTCAATTTTTATATAACTTCATGAGGCTTCACCTCTGACATCACGCGTATCGTTTCTTCGTATTATCACAATTCGTAATAAAAACGTAAACGATTTAATGATCGAAAAGTACCCACAGGCTACGCTACAATTAAAGCCGTGACCACAAATGAAAGGCAATAAAACGTAAAATACTCAATTTACTATCGATAACGTATTTTATCACAAATTGTAACGAACTCTATCTATCGACTATCTATAATCTGTATGTGTACATTGTGTAGTGTACACCTAATTATATTTTGATTGAGGTTTGACAATACTTGACAAGTCAATGTGTTGGACCGGTTGGTCACTTAGTGTAACCGTATATGTGTGAGGTCCGTTTTACTTTAGTAATACTTACTTTAGTTATACATTAGTAATATAATTATAAGTTATGAGTTCGATTTTATTAAATTGGGTCAACAAACGTCCGAACGATTCCTCAAAAACAGAAAAATCTAATAAAAAGTAGCAATAGAATATCCTCAAACGGTCGTCGAAAATGTTGAAAGTTCTGACTGTGATGTACGTATCTCAACTTGCTGGAATAGAAGTCAGTATGACGGGTTTAAATTATCATATAATTAGTTAATTGTAGAAAATAAAAAGTTAGGTTGTACTGTATGCAAAAAAATAAAGCAATTAGGATTATTTGGTGAAAAAAATTTACGTATTTCAAAACCTTGGCAAGAGTGTTCAATAGAACCAAATGGGCAAACAAAAGATTCCCAAATGTCTAGTTTACAAAAAAAAAAAATACATAAACATAAAAATTCGGAGGGCCATATTAAAGTAACAAATATTTTACAGCAATCTGAAAAAAAAACAGATAAAAAAAGGTGTTGAAGAGTTACAATGGGAAAAATATGTAACGACTGAAAAAATCTTTAGAACGGTTTACAAAATAATTAAAAGTCAAAGACCATTTGTTGATTTACCGGTAGATATTGATTTACAAGTATTAAACGGGATTAGTATGGGGAACATATTGATAACTCAAATAAAACCTGTGCGAAAATTGCGATCCATCTGGCAACGGAAATGAAAATAATTATCTGTAAAGATATAATTTTAGGCAAAAAAAATATCAATTTTGGTAGACGAGTCAACGACCCTTAGTAGAAAAACTACATTAGTGGTCGTATTGTGAACATTTTTTGAAACATTTCCTGATGAACCATATATATTTAATCTCGATTTAATTGAACTATATAGCACTTCTGTCGAACAAATTACTATCGCGTTACTTGAATGTTTGAATATATATGGATTTCATCAACAATTTTTAAAAGAATGTCTTGTTTGTTTTGCGTGTGATGGAGCTTCGGTAATGATTGTAAAAAATTCGGGAGTAGCAACTCGACTTAAAAAAATGTTTCCAAACTTAAGTATTTGGCATTGCTCCAACCACCGTTTACGCTGTGTCCAATGTGAACGTGGCAAAGACGTTGTGATGCGGGCGACGCGGCGAATAAAATTATCAAACATATAAATATAGATTAGATTGTCCAACGTACGCGATAAACGCGGGTGACGCGAACGAATTAATTCGTTCGCGTTCGCCGCTCGGTTTGAAAATCAAATTGTCTTGTTTTTGGTCGCGCGTTTAAGCGAACAGACGTCAAAATATTTCTATTACAATTTACGATTTATTATTATAAATGATTTTTTAAAAATTTTTATACGACTATTTTATGATACGAATAGGTAAACGGGTAATATATATTATTAAATTATAATATATAGTATTTTAACTATAATAGTATTATATATTTATATATTAGATATTGTTGTATGATCAATATAGAGCTCATTATATCTGAGGTACAAAAAATTAATGTGTTCTTTGGAATAAATGTAATACAAAGTATATTAAATATTTCACTTCAGCACTTTTCAATAGGTATAAACAATTGTTTTTCAAGACTAAAAGACATTTTTAGTTGTTTTTGTTTTAAAAGAATAGAACATAAACGTGTAAAATATACTGCGTAACTTTTGCACAACTCACTTTAAAATACGCTGTATGAAAAAAAAAGGAAAAAATATCTGAATATGGTTGTCACAAATTCGCGTTCACCGCGTACACATAGGACACGATTGCGAACGGTGAATGCGGCCAACACGAATTCGTTTGCATCTGCCGCAAATTTGCGTTCATCGCGTTCACATTGGACACAGCGTTAAAGCTTGCCGTTTATGATGTTGTAAATGAAGTTGATGGAATAAATAATTTTAAAATATTTATGGATAAATTGTATTCTTTATATCATCAATCGTCAAAAAATCAAAATGAGTTAATACAAGTAACAAGTTCTTTAGAATAACAAATTTTACAAATAGGAAGAATTTTGTCTGTTCGCTGGGTTGCGTCTAGTAAACGAACTATAAATGCTGTCTTAAATAATTTTTTGGCTCTTTATGAACATTTTAAATCTGCTTCAACAGATGTAACAAGAGATTCAAAAGAAAGAAGCAAGTATAACGGATTAAAATTAATGACCTCCAGTGTCGAATTTGTTAGTAATCTTAATGATATGGCAGACGCTTTAGATGAACTAGGAGACTTATCGGAATATTTGCAAAAGCGTAATATCACTCTTGTAGAAGCCGATAAAGCTATTAGAACGACAATTAGAGTATTTGATTCGATGGTTAGTGAGTCCAAACATAAATTAGCCGGCGCTTTAAAAGCGATTGAATTGAATATTTATAAAAATGTTCCTATTTATAATGGGAAGGTAAAACAAATTAATACAAGCCAACTATACAGAGATGTAGCAAATAATTTAAGAAATCGGATGATAACAACTAATCCATCTCATGTAAGTCAATATGAAAAACATCAACAGGATAACATATATAATTATAGGAATTTAATCGATAGTCTTAGCGTACAAGATCCAAAAAAATGGCGTATTTCCGATAATGATGAAATCGAACATTACATTTGGAGATGATAAAATACGTCACTTGTGTTGCCACATCCAATTAAATAAAGAAAATGATATTGTTCGGAGTTTTCAAATAACAAATTGGAAGGAGGAAAAGAAGGTGTTCCGGACGACTTACAAATACTTTTTAAAACCGTAGCTACTATTCCTATTTCTACAAATGAGTGCGAGCGAAATTTCAGCTCAATGAATGAAATTATAACACCCCTCAGATCTTCATTAAATATTAGTACAGTCTCTGCACTTTTATTTATTAATTGTGTTGGCCCTTCACTCACAGAATTTCGTCCTGAAAAATATGTACGGTCATGGTTAGTCAAAGGTAGACATTCTGCTGATGACAATGCTAGACGTAAACGTAAAAAAAAAATTGACGAAAAATACTCAGCATTATGGAAATTATTATAAACTATGTATTAAATTTAAATTGTAAATTTTTTAAGCTTAAAATTACTTATACTATTAGTATCTATTTAATTAGTTATACTGTATTGTAAAGTAAACACAAGTTAAAATAATAAAAATTAAAAATGAATATTATAATTCGCATATTAATTTTATGAACGTTCCGGTTCGTTAAAGTTTCCATTTCGAGCACTGCTAGTTTTATCATTTTTTGTTTGATCTATGTTATATTGTTGAATGCGAATTCTGATTTTAACTATAAGAATGAATTATAATTGGTTCCGTTTTAAGTAAACAACCTTTTCCGAGGAAATCGTTTACTAATGTTTATAAATTAATGTCACATTAAGAAACTATTACCAAAAGACAACTTATCGTCGCACATAAATTTTATATTTTACTCCATAATTATAATACGATATACTTAAAATATAGCGAAAAAAATAATTTTTGTTAGACTTATAATTATGTTCAATAATGATTTTTATATTTTTGATCATTATCCGTATAATTAAATGGTTCGAAAATATCGATATATTATACTAGTGCAGTTTGCTTGTACACAACATGTCAATATTTAGGACAGCCCATGTTTTATAAATACAAATAAATAGTAAATTCGAAACGAAACGAGGTGAAGCGAAATCAAATTAATTAATATGGTACGTGTGATCGCAGCTTGAGAATTTCGTTTATAGTGTGCTTTGAAGAAACAATCGGAAAAACAAAAACAGTATAATATTAATAAGAATAACAGTAAAAACCCGGAAAATGTGATAGGCAAGAAGAAGAAAATCATCGTGAATAACAGTAACAATATTAATGTGCAAGTGCAGAATCTTTTCGAAGTAAACTTAATGTTCAACAAAGCCGGCTGCGGACTGCCATTGGACGAAGTCGCTTTGATATCGATGTCAATGAACGAAATGGCACTATTAAATAAATTTAAAAAAATCAGGTATAACAATATTTCGGTCGATCGTAGACATAATATAATAATAACGATTATATAAGTAAATATTTACTGACCAACGTCAATCGTTCATGTAGGTTTTGGGGAAAAATATTTGGAATAAAAAAAATATATTTTATAATAGAATGCGAATGGACGGACGCAGAGTTAACTCGAAAAACATTGGTAATTAGCTAAGGTATCGGTTTGACCAATGTACAGTTAACATTATAACCATGCGATTTTTTGTTTATGGCTGTGCGTGTCGGTATTTAGAAGGCAGATCAAGATACGAGGGATACATCGATAGACGTTAGTGTTGTAGCTCAAATGAATATGACTAAAAAGAACGATTCGTCCGAGTCGAAACACGAAATGGAGTCTGTGCGATCCACCGTAAATAAATTCCAGGATTCAATTGATTCCAATGTATCAGTTTTCGACGTTGAAATGACTAACGATGCAATAAAATCTGACGACTCGTGGACATCTTCCAGAAAAAACTACAACTGTGAAACTGAAACATCGGAAGTGTTACCACCAGAAATGATTGGGAAAGGTGCAAACAAACGTGTAAATCAGAAGTTTCAATTGTCATTTAAAGTTTTCGTTATAATAACAGAAAATGTAAATATAATTTTATATGCTGTTTAGGTTTACTTTGTCTCTAATGAATTAAATTCGAAATGGATTGAACTAGATTCGGTGCAACCGTATCAAATTGTCGAAGCGCGAAGGATCAAACGATATTTCACCGGAAAATTGAACCAGCCAGTAGATAAACATATTTTAATCGGCAATCGTTTATACTTAATATTCTAACAAATGTGATGATTATTTGTTTTCACAATTACATTTTTTCAACACAGATAATCAGTTTTCCAAAGTTCAAAGGAATGGAACTCGATTATCTAAGAGCTCAAATTGCACGAATATCGTCAAGTACTCAGATATGCCCACGAGGGTACTATGTCTTTAATAGTGCAACATCAACTTCAGAGAATACGCTAGAGAAAACCCAGTCTGAAGTTTCATCGAACTTCACAGAAACAAGTAAAATATAAAATAATTTAAATTATTAAGAAGCTTATTTATGTCTATAACGGAAATCTATATATTTTATAAACGTGAAATGGTGTTTTATTGGTCATAGGTGAAAATAATAAAACTATACACCGCGAAAAAAATTTTATGTCTAATTTTAATTCTCTAAGTTAATTGACTAATTATTTATCACATGCTCGATGTTGCCAATATTTTACTCCATGTCACTGTGCCTATATAAATACAAAAATAGATGTATTGTGCTTTCTTATTGACAAGTACCTATGTTGAATATTTTTTCTAGCATCAAGTTACAACAAGATAACTCGACCGAAGCCGGGTGAATCAGCTAGTTTATGCATAATTATTATATATTTAACGTTTTCGTTAATTTAATGTAATGTGGAAATAAAATAATAATTACTAGTATTTAATGAATAAATAATAATAATAAAAATAACTAAAAAATCAATAAATTTTAAAAAAGTGGTAATTTATCACAAAAAACAAAATATTATCATTATATATCAAGTTAGAACACAATGATACAGATTTTTATCATGCTATTTTTATTATTGCTATAATTTTAAAAAATTGAATTTCAAATTAGTAATAATAGACAAATACAATTAAAATGTATAAAATAAAATTTGTTCTTAGTAATGTGTTGATGGTATTAAACCATTGTCGAACATCAATTTTGAATATTTTTTGTATATTGATAGATTAAAGATTTTAATTTAAATATAATACTAATTTCGTAGTTCATAAAAATGTACATCACAATGACTTCGGCACATTTATACTTAATGACAACAACTTGACCATCAAGTAAAAGAAGTTTTAAAATCTGAACGGAAAATTAATATTTTTATCTTATTAATAATAATTATTCTTTTATTGATTTATTCACTAAAATAATTTTTAAATTATTGATGTTTAATTTCAGTTAATTTTGATTTAATTCCGAACAAAAATGTCAAACCCATTCCAAACAAGGATATGATTAATTTGAATTATTGGGTGCATAAAAATCCTCAAATAAATGATACCGGAATTACTGCTAATCATCCGGGTGCCCTTTTTTCGTCCAAGTTGATACAAGATTCTAATATTGATGAAATCAGTGTGTATGAAGAACTCGAAGAATATGAAGTTAATAATAAAGAAAGTTCTTTGAATGCCAACGGAGAGTTGTTTGGAAATTTAAGTCAGGATATCACAATTGAAAATGAATCGGCATGGAAAGGTTTTATATGCTCTCCTTTTAATACCCGTTATTCTTATACAGTGATGATGTCTCACATATGGCCAGGAGCATATGCAGTTGTTGATAAATTGTACGTAATTTTTGTAATATACTTAACATACATTTATTTTAATTAAGTTTTAAATGCCAATATACCCCTCAAGCAAATAATGACTAGTGGGTGACTTCTTAATCATGTATATCATGTTTTCTATATTTTATCACATATACTTACTACGCTAAGTAGTATAGTAAGTATAATTATTATAAATAAAAATTTAAAAACAGTATTAGTATTTTTTATTTTTTTATTTATAATAATTATAAATAGATAATAGAATTTATTTTTATTGATTCTATATTACTTGCTAATAATTCTTGGACGATATTATTCTTTACTATCCAAGAACTATTAACTTATTTAAAATGCTGTTCATAACATGATTGCAAAAATTAAGTATCGTGTAGTTTAACTATACCCATACTTAAAATAATTCGGAATTAAATCTGTTAATAACTAATAAATGGATACAATTATTAAATTAACAAATGGTCGTACTGTGTTTATATTTTTTGTATACATATAATCAGTAGCGACTTTAGCTACCGTGAGGCCCTGTGCGACACGTGATTTGCGAGGCCCCTACTACTGTATTAGGGGTATTCATTTTTTTTTAATTAGGTGCGAAATTATTTATTTTTAATACTTTTTGAGCAGACTTTCATTATTACATCTGTTTAACGACTATAAATTGCATATACAACCTATAATGCATTACAGTTTTTTTTTTATTCAAAGAGTGGTTTGTTTTTTCGTGTATATAATTAATTCATTTAAATAAATTACTTGTTGGGATGTTTCAACAATCTATAAATAAAACAAAAAGTTAAAAAGATTAAGAATAAAATATAATATTAGCACAAGATATGAATCTGTATTTACATTTCAGTTATGGTTACATATACTTTCAAGAATAAACTTTTCTACTTTTTTTCTGATTGAAGTCTTCAATCAAATGCTCAAAAGATGTAACAAAAGCGTTATCACCTTATAATACAAATAAAAATTACCATTTTCTTTAAATTCTTATCAATAAAAAATGTTTGGTTTAAGAATTATTTAAAAAATTATGACTAAGTGTTCTCAAGAAGTATAAATTTATTATAAAAATATTTTAAATTCTGAGTGAAGCAAAGAATCTTATGGTTTTACAATGATGTTAATTATTTTTTTTTCTGTATACGATTAACTAAGCGTTATCGGCGTACCTAGTGTTTAATCGTTATCTAGCATGTTCAAGATTACGACCATTTCATGGTAAAATTTAATTTTAAGTATTTGACAATAGTAAACAGTGTTCGGGTTCATACTCATAGGCGGACATTTGGTTGAATTTTTGGGGGGGGCTATAATAATTCAATGTAAAATAACTCGCAGGAACTTCGCCCCCACATCCCCTTCCCATACACAGGTAAAACTTATTACCAGGGCTAGGATTTGTATGCAATAAAAATTGTAAAATATGCATTTCATTTACCAAAATATGCAAAAATATGCATTTAGATTTTTATAAGATAAACACAAAAATATGGTTAAAAAAAAATATTTGTTTGTTGAAATACATCAGTGGTTGGATTTTTTACTTAACCCTACAATGCATGATTTTTTATTTTTTTATTTTTTAATTTTTTTGGGTTGTTATATTAGTTCTAATGAAGGGCAAATTACTTAAAAAAATTTTGGTATTTTAAGTCTAAAAAACCAATTTTTTAGTTTGTAGCCAATGAACAACGCTATGTATTTACGTACAACATAATTATTTATTAAATTTATAAATGTAATTTATTCATATACCTATCTTGAAAAGTTATATCGTTTATTCATTAACTATAAATATAAGAAAATAATTGGTTAACTTACCAATTACAAAACAAAGAATACATTTTTAAAAATGTAACTTAATATAATGTAATTGAAAAATAAAATAAAAAAAAATAATTTAAAATAAATTTTATGTTTGACAAAAAGAACCAAGTTTTATACTATAATCAGCAGGTCTAGAATTAAATACGAAATATTAATATTGAATTATAAATATTAATTACAAAATATGCTAAAAAATATCAATTTTTCGCATTCTTATAATCGAAATATGCAATAATATTCATTTTATTCAATATATGCAATAATATGCATTTTATCTAAAATATGCAAAAACATGCAAAATAAAAATACCACCATGTATCTCATCATGAGGTGATTCGTTGACATTACTGACAAAATCAATAATCAGAAGTCGCAAAAAAAAACATGCTGTTGCATACAAATCCTAGCCCTGCTTATTACTATTAAAAATATAAATATGTTTAAATTGTATTAAAAAAAAAACACTAAATAACGTATGTTTAAAAATAATTTATATTTTATTTTAATGACAAATAACTATTTGTATTGACAAAGATACTTAAAATATCATCGCTTTTTATATTTTTCGATATATCTTTTTCAATATATAGTATTGAAAGATTGCTGAACCTATCTTGAACCAACAATGTCCTTAACCAAGTTTTTATTTTTTTCATTGCACTGAAACTTTTTTCGCAAGTAGCCAATCTATGTAATCGTCATTGTTATTGCTATTATAAATAGTTTTTATTATTTCTTATTTTACGATTTTCAAAAGAAATGAACAGATAATTATAAATAAATTATAAAAACGACGAATAAAAATTCTAACAAAGTTTGGATTTTGAAAGGGCTATTAAAAAAAAAAATTAAATAAATATTATTTTATTATTATAAATATTTTAATATTTGGGGGGTTTAAGCCCCCCAAGTCCCCCTGATATCTACCTATGTTCATACTTAAATATAAATATAATATAAGTATAATATAAATTTTACTCCGGAGCCCCGATTTTTCATAGTAAATCGTGAATTAACTACAAATTTTTGCTCGATTTTTTGTTAACTGTGGAACCCTAGGAAGCGCGCGGCCCTGTGCAACCGCACAGATCGCACAACCCTAGCACCGCCACTGCATATAATTCAATGAAGACGCAATTTGGTGGATGGCACGTTATACTACATTAATTCGGTGTTCTTTATTCCTACACCAATATGTATGACTTTGTAATACCAAATTGAATATATAGATTTATAAAATTTAATATCTATCTAATTGGGTTTAGATTTTGAACAGTGACGAGAGAACTATATTTATCGAACTAAACTTATATACATGTGTATACTAATCTATTTATATATTGATTTTATTAAACTGGGTTTTTACCGAAAAACAAATAATAAAAGTGTTCAAAACTTTATCGAAAATTAATTAAAAATTAAGGACATTTTAGTTATTTTACTATATGGTAATAAACAAACTTTTTTTTAGAAAAACGGATTTTGTGTACATTGGATGGGCTCAAAAACAAGATTGTTCTCAGTATGCTCAGCTTTCTTCAAAATTAATAGATGGATATAAAATGGAAATGTCTACTAAGGAAAGTCAAACAGAGTATGAGGAAGTTCAAAAGATTCAAAATAATCAAATAACTGATTTAGAATTAAAATTACAAATTCCATCAAACGAATACATATTCGAAGAAGTAGAAAATGAACTTAGTATTGATTATGATATCGAATAATAAAAACGTGAATTTTAATTTTACGCAAATAATAAAATATAATTTGTTATTGTTACGCTGAAAAGTTCCAAGTCGTAACTACATCGAATTGTATGAATATAAAAATAATATATTTTTTAAATCAATTATAATAATTTTAAATATATTAGTTATAAATAAGACTAGGATTTTGTAGCATTTGCATTTTCTTTCATAGTACTCCACGACATAGTTAATCAAAACAAAATTCGATTCATTCATCACAGAGTTCAATATGCAATTTTGTTTTTGCTTTTATTGCTTTTTTTATGATATTCGTATTTATATGCTTTTTTTGTATTGTTTTGTCAGTTTATTAGCTTTTTAATTAGTTTTTGTTAATGATACGCATATTTAACACTTTTAGAACATTTATATACATTTTTATCTAAATTATTATTTATTAATTTATTTTAATTGTATTATTATACATATTTCGTGATTTCGTAGTGAAATATTATTGCCTGATCGGAAAATATTCCTGAAAATAGATTCTTCAATTTTGTTAAAGTGATTACCGAGTGGGGAGTAGTGGTTACGTAATACGTTGACTGTCTGGACTTCAGACGCAATAAGAACGATATTTATTGACTTGTCTACTATGTCTAAATTTACAATAATATTATTTAGCATTCACTAATTTTAGGAATTTCCATGGGGGTTTATATTCGAGTGCTAGCGTACAGAGTGTTGTCGCGATTCGCGGAATCACGATATCAGTAATCGTTAATACGTTGTGCCGACAAGTCGTTAATCGTTTTTTCCTGTAATCGCATGTGGTGTTATACCTACCTAGTTTGTGTTTGAATTTATTTAAAATATTTTTAAAACTTAAAATGTCTAGACCTAAACAATCGTTGTCTTGTCGTTTACGTGCATATGTGCGCGTATTCGATGACAACATTTTTACTACTGATGGGACAATACTTTATTGCAAAATCTGTGACATAAAAGTTGCAGGTGAAAAATAATCTCATATTTCTCAGCATGTTGCACGAGATAAACATATGATGGGTATAGAAAAAATAACTCATCAAAAATTATCTACTACTCAGACTTTATTAAATAGCCCATCAACAGCATTAACATTTAATTACAATCTATACAAAGCCCTATTATGTTCAAATATACCACTTTATAAACTACTTCAACCATGATTTCGAAAATTTCTTGAGAAGTATACAAATAAAATTAAACCAGATCAATCAACAATGCATAAGAAATATGTTACAGAATGTTACACAGAAACAATAATATAAGAGTAAATGCTTCTGAAAAGAAAATATGGTTATCGATAAACGAGACGACAGATGTAGCTGGTCCTTATGTGGCTAACTTAATAATAGGCATCTTAGAAATTGATAGCTCAGGAAAAATATTTCTTTTAAATTCGAAAGTGTTAGATAAAGCTAACTATTCGACAATAAGTCGATTATTTGATAAGTAGCTTTTAATTTTATGGCCTGAAGAGATTAGGCATGAGAATATTTTGTTATTTTTATCGGATGCCGCACCATATATGGTAAAAGCTGGTAAAACTATTAAAATATTTAATCCTAAAATGGTACACATTACTTGTGTAGCTCACACATTGCATCGAATATGTAAAGGAATAATATATTAAGATTACAGTTTCTAAAAGTTGACAAGCTGATTTCAAATATGAAAAAAAAATTTTTAAAAGCTCCATCTCGAGTACAAATTTTTCGAAGTATTGTACCAAATATTCTTTTACCTCTAGAGCCTATACTCATAAGATGGGGAACATGGGTCAATGCTGCGATTTATTATTGTGAACATTTTTCTTTAATTAGAATTGTCGTTATTGAATTGGATGAAGATGATAGTATTTCAGTAAAAAAAAGTTCATGATTTGATAGAAGATTTTAATCTGAAATGTAATTTAACATTTATAAAATCAAATTTTAGTGCATTAACGAATGCTATTTTGCGTCTTGAAAAAATCAGTTGTCCTCAGTCCTAGTCAATTAAAATTGTATTGGATGTGTTAAATACAATTGATAACGCGCAAAAAAAAAAATTGGTATGGTCGTACAACTAAAGATCGACACAGTTTTAGAAAAAAAATACTGGATTTAAGTCAATATGTACAGTCCCAAAAATTTTGAACGGCGAAAAAGTTTCAAAATTGGAATTGCCAGAAGACTTAAATCTCGATGATATGACATATTTGAGATTTGCTCCGACAACATCCGTGGACTTAGAGAGATAATTTTCTTCATACAAAATTTTGCTCACTGATAATCGCAGATCATTTATATTTGAAAATTTGAAAGAGTCCGTGACAGTACAATGCAACAATAGAAATGCAATTGAATAGTATCTATTAACATTAAATAATATTTTAAATTCTAAGTTTTTTATAATAATTTTTTTAATTCATTATTGTTTTAGAAACATGGTGTTGAATACAAAATTGTTTTCAAAATACAAAATATCAAAGAAAATTAAAATATCTTATTGTCTTATTGAATATTTATTTAATAAACAGGTACCTAAAATTTAATAAAACAGTTTTTAATTTATTTCTTTTTCAATATTTATAAATTGTGCTTAGTTGTTCTAAGAAATAATTGATGTGAACATATAAAAATGTGTTTAATAAATTATATATTGATATTAAAAATATTTTTCAGTTAAACTTAAAAATGTTCAAGTCATTTTTAGTTGCATTTTTCTGGTTAAAATGCTTTTTTTTGTAGCATTATTAGCAATTTTTTAATTTCTGTATTGTAGGTTTTTAGTGCTTCATTTTCCTAGCCCTAGTTATAAATTATAATAATTCTTGCTATATACTATTCTTGGCCCGTTTTCTTTATAGTCCTCGCTGCTGATCCATACTTGATCAAAAGTAGATAGCGAAGCTAAGATAGATCCACCTACCCACGTAGAATATTTGCGTTCTGGATTTGCAGTAATTACGACTTCAACAGGAGCGTTGGGTAACATATTTTTTAAACGATGTGACAGATGAGGAAATAACGTGTTACCACCCGCCAGAACGATGTTCCCATACAGATTTGGTTGTTCTTCAATACGACAATCACTACACGATTTATATATTAGGTCGTGAATACCTCCGTAATGAGACTCGATGTTGAATAAAGCTGGATTAAACATTATTTCAGGTCCTCGAAATCTAAAATATTTTTTAACAAATATATAATACATATTGGAGAATTAAATTAAGTACACAGCGTATACAATGTTATTAAGATACTTATTAACATCCGATCCGGGTTTGTTCCTAGTCCGTTCCAATAGTTGTATTCACATACAACCGATCCGGTCCAGTTGTTTTAATTTGATTTTATTTAATTATTTTGATTATAAGAATTCTGTACGTACATTTAAATCGTAGGGAACTATTGTATAGTGTTTCAAATTTTAATATTTCAAGTATATAAATAAAAAATATATAATTCAAATTATTGAATTAAATGAAGATGAATTAATTATGACCACCCTGATTCTTGATGAAGAATAAAAAGAGTGAATAAAGAATTGAGAGTGAAAAAAAATATAATGAATGGAATAAAAATAATAGAATACAAATTATGTATGTATTTGTCAGTTGCGTATCGTAAACTAATAATAATAATGTAAAATGATACATCAAAATATTAAAAAAAAAGATAAAGTCAACTGTTCACACATATCCTATCCGGCTCCATTCTGTATTCGAACTCGGACGAGTTCGGACAAAAAATCGATCACTGGAAACACTTTTTTGATCAGAGAGTACTCGGAAGGCTCAGAATGGAAATCAGATCGAATATGTGTATATACGTACATTCAGTACTCGATTGGCAAAATTAAAGAAGGGGGACTTTTTTTATTTACTTTAAAAAAAAGAACGTCCCCAAAACTGAGCGTTATGTTTATAAAGTAATAATAGTAGGGGGACGCTAAAATTTCTGAAAATTAGTTGGGGTACTCCGTCCCCCTGCGTCCGCCCTCAAGTCGAGCTCTGCGTACATTAAAAAACAAGAAGTTCATACTTCTGTGTACACAGATACTCTGACGAAACAAACTCATAACGGACCTGGTCGGATGTGTGTGAAAGGACCTTAAATCCGTACCTATTTCTCAGAAAAATCACTACTTTTATTTGTATTGATTATACTTTTCTAAATTCTTCCCGTAATTGTTATTATCTTTGGTCCATTTTATAAATATTTCAATGTCTAATTATCCTTTTTCATTAAAAGTACGTACTTACTTTTCACTTTTAACTTTAAAAATCATTCCATCAGGCAACGTATAATTTTGTTCCATGTCCTCGGTAAACATAGCTTGATCTTTTTCGACATCTAACGAACAGTAACCAAATTTTTCTTTGATAATTGTAACAACATCTATATCCTTCGAAGTTTTCCAATCGTATCCTCGTTCGTTGATCAATTGCTTCATATATTGAGTCACGTGCCATCCACCGATGGGCATATTTCTAACACCATGTGCCACAGGATACCCGCCTTCGATAGGCACTACGTGCGTGTATTCGTATCCAGAATCTACTACTAAACCAGTGACCTTTCCATGACTGTATAGCGGAAGTACTGATTTTGGTACAGACGTAGTATTGGGTACGTTGAATTTTTCGAACATAATCTAAAGCAAATGAGATATTAGTATTAAGTATTAAGATTAAATTTGGACAGTTGATTGTTGCAAGGAATAGGATGACACGATCAAGGACACATAAAAGGGGGAAAAAGGAAATTTACCCCGGCTGTAAGATTTAAGGGGCACCGGGGTCCGTAACTCTTAACCCTTTTGAGTCATAATTTTTGAGTGGATGTAAAATTATTAAATGTAAAAACATTGATAGCAGAAATGTTTTGTGTGAAAATTAAAAATAGTAGATCTATATAGTTATAATTCTTATTAGTGAAATAGTTACTCATATTGTAATTTATACAGCGTCGTATTTATGGAGCGGTTCGGAGATATAGCAGGCAATAGTATTGTGATATAGGATCTATATTACTTACTATCTACTAAATAATATAAATAATTTTACAATTATACTTTTTTTTATTTGTTACTATATTATAGATATTGGTTTAATCTTAATTTATATGGAGATGGGACATTTGATGGAAGGGTACCAGCAATCAGTCTTTAAAAAAAACAATTTTTATAACTTTATTTAGATAATTTAAACTACTCGTAAGTTATTATTTTAGATTCTATTTTAACTATAAATGTTGTGTACCTGAATTGTGTGTACTGAACTGGGAAAAATGAATTTTGCCAGCGTAGCGAGCGGCTATTTATTGAAGACACTTATTTTCAGTTTTGCACTTTAGGGAAAAGGGATGACAAAATCTAAATAACAACAAATTATATACTTGCTCAAAACACATTGTAGGGAACTCGCCCAAACACATTTTTTTTTTTTATTCGGGAAAAAAGGTAATTCGCTCAGACGCATTACACTCTCCGTCATCTCCCGTGCGCACGTCTATGCATAGAGCTTATATACAAAGTACACATATACTATAGGGACTGGGTTTTTTCCCAAATTCTTGAACATCATTAATTACAATATAGATCAAGAGCAGTGATATCGTGAGCTTAGTCATTTATTGTATTGTTGGACAAAACTCAATTAACTGGTTTACTATTTACTAGAACAGCGGGCCAATTAAAGTATAATTTAACGAGTGGTCGAATTTCATTTAAGGATTTTGAGAGGTTTTTACAGAGTATTATCAATCATAATTATGGAGTTTGTTATAAACAACATTTCGCTTAAGAATCAATTAACTGTTCAAAACAAATTAAGAGTCAATATACGCTTAACATTGTATATGTTGTTTTATGCATAGTATTAACCTCCACAAGTTTTTCACGACATGACATTGAATTCAAAAGTGACTCTGTATGTAAAATGTTGAAATTCTCTGGTGGTGTTACCAACTCCTCGTAAAATATATAACACCATAATTTTTCCATAGCATCCCAGTCGGTAATCAAACCATTATTCATTGGATAAACTATGTCCAAAACGTTTTCGTTTATTTTAGCCAGTCGTCCAGCATAAGTAAGAATCTCTTGATTTGCCGGTACAGTTGTATCAAACGGACCATGCTGAAACTGTTAATATCAATACAATCGTTATGATAAATATTAAATCATATTCAATTATACGCCAAGATTGTAATACTTAATAGTATTATTTCAAATCACAAATTAATATTAAATTTCATAAATGTTTTAAGATATGTCATTGATTAATGTACCTAATTAATGAGACAATTGTGAAGAAAATTATTTCCTACGTTAATTAATAGGACTTCATTAGGACTTCATACGTCAGTACATATTTGTAAAAATACAATGTTTTTCAATTTTTTCAATTATTTTTAATATTTTGCATACATAGTATGTATAAAAATAGATTACTTAATTTTAAAAGTGTAGATTTCGATAATTTGGTTGAATGTGTACGTTCACTTTTCACAATTTTAAACGTATAAATGTGATAAACGTGATAAATGAAATTCCTAACTCCGACTTTTAATAACTCTTAATTTAAATATATTGTGTAATTAAAAAAAAATATATATATTTATATAGTGTTAAGATTTTTAAAATTTTTTGATTTAATTTAACATAATTTTTTATACATAACTCGTATATAAATACTAAATTTTATAAAATATATCTCAGGTTTAGTTAGTCTATAAACAAATTACAGGAATATCGCTTCCTTCACTTCTAGTAGTTCCGACAATATTTGGAGTTATTGCCCGAGGAAAATCTTCTCCGGCATACCCAGCTTTCATCATACAAGAACCATTGTCTATTACAATTGCGGGATGGATAGATGCAAAAGTATCTAGAAATTAAATCGAAATGTAATAGTGTACACTGTACAGTCTACTATTAATATAGTGTTACTAAATAATAAGTAAACAATTGTGCAAATATAATATAATATACAATATTGTATATATTTAATATATACCTGCACATTATTATATATTATAATACATATTATGGTACAAGATAGTGGAGGAAATAACTTAAAACTATAATGAATAAATAATTAATAAATAATCAAATGTCAAAGGCCAAAAGAACAAGTGAGATTTTTATCCTCGATTCCACTGATATTCAAATTACAATTTTAAATGCAGTTGATATATTAAAATCTATAGATTTCAATCGAATTCAAACTGGAAACGTGAAAATTAAAGTGAAACGATTGCTGAACACCAAGCTTAAGTATTAAATTCAATTTTAAGTTATTAAATTTTATCATTATTAATTAATAAATAAATTATTCCTTAAAACAGACTTCAGTTATTATTACTTACCCGAAACATTTAAGTTTTGTTCCATAATTTCAATATGTTTTATTACAGTTAATCAATAATTTTGAGTACTGATTGAAAATTAAGTAAAGTTTGGATGTAAAACTAAGTTTGAAAATAAACAAATATTATATTTATATGGTTTCTTATTAAATGCAGATTAATAATTTCAAAGAACTTAAAAATTCACAGAAATATAAAAAACGTTACCATATTACTTGTTACTTTTATAAGTATATAACAATAACCGGCTTAATGATACTTACTTATAACGATAGAAAATAAAGCAATTGTTTGGGGAAAAAACAGTGAATAATTTTACGACATTACTTATTGTACCTATAAAATCAGATATTCATTTTATTTGTCATTATATGTCAATTACAGTTATAACTATTAAGTATAATTTATACTTTGATGACCTATGATTATTACAAAATTTCATCTATAATATTTGGGCTCTAATTGTGCCTTTGAGTATGACAATTGTATACCATAAACTCAAAAGACTTAATACTTTTAAGGGACATATCATCCAACCCCAAGCAGACTGATTGATGTGTAAAAAGAGCAAAAATATTTGGGAGAATATGAACAACAACAGGAACGATTAATTGTTGGAGCAAAAACAATAAATAGAATAGAGTTCATAAAGTTGACAAAAAAAAAGTTTCGTAATAATTAACATATTACTAACGTATGACTCGGAAAAATATCTTATTGTAATGATATTTGTGCATTATATACTAAATTGATTTGATCGATGTGATTCATATGATCATGGATGTAATATACACCTCACCCAGCATTTTAACCAAATATAGTAAATGATCACGTTCTTAAAATATGTTTGGTTTCAAAAATAATAATAGGCCGAAATAATAAATGCAAAACAACATAATCTATGTATGTATAAACAAAATTAATATTATTTAAATGTATTGAAGAATTCGAATGTAGCGATAAACATTTTTTTTAGTAGGTAGTTATCGAATACCACTGCAATATTATATTTTTGGGGACCCATTGTAATTTTTCTACCGGAGGCCCAATTATGAGCCAGACCGACACTCATTGAAACCATCATAACAAAAAAAATTTTTAGATTAAAATCATTGCCCCGTTTGACTCTAGCAAAACTCACCAAAGAGTCCTATCACTGGATAGCTTCCCTTATCATTGCCTCAAAGATTCGTTTGTATAATTATTTATTGTATTTTTTTTTAAATGCAGATTGTAAATGTATCTATCTTTAATAAATAAAAAAGAAAAAAAAGAAATATTAAGCCCATTTGTTTTTCAATCAACGCAACTTGACACTTTATGAGACTAGATAGTTAAGGGGTATGAGGGTTCAAACGTTGGTACGGCTCACGTGAGAATCTATTCACCAAACAGCGAAGTACGGTGTAACAAAAATATTGCAGTCGTACAAATGAAAACGGTTAGTTTATCGTAATATCATATAGGTAGTAAGTGACGAGTACATATAAGATGTGTAAAGGTAGGTACGTTAAGACGTTGATTAAATATAATTAATATATAACTTTTATAACCACCCTTCCTCCCGAAATTAATTCCTATGTACGTCACCGGAGGAGGATCCGGTATCCTAATGACAATAACAATAATGACATTTATCGTATAGAACTGCGAGAACATATTATTTTTCCAGCGAAAGGAGGGGGTGTGGGATAGGACAAGGATACCGTCTTGCCGGTCCGAAGGGCGCCCGCGACCGCGAGCCAATAACAACCGAACTTGGTACAAGAAAATTGTCGCGCAGCGTGTGCGCGGTTGACGGTTAAGGAACGGTGTCCAATGCGCGACCGGCCGCCGCAGCAGGTCGTGCTCTACCGTTTATTTGCGTTTGCCATTGACTGGTGTCCTATCCGCGACTGCAATGCACGACTGATAATTTGTCGTCGCGACGCGCAACAATACCGCGACAAGAGCAGTGTAGCACAACCGGTCGCTCGCATCAATATTTCGGCAATAGTTTTTCACCACAAGAAGATGGAACTTTTTATCGAATCCGTACGTAAATATCCGGAGTTATATGACATTTCACACGTGCAGTATAAAAATGTATTAATCAAAGATGCAAAATGGAAAGAAATTTTTGATTTAAAAATAAGGAATCAATTGGTTTCTTTTTTTCAAGCATAAAATACGAAAATAATAATTCATTCTCTTCCAATTCATTTTCTAGTAAGTTTAAAATTAGTTTATTATTATTTTAAACGCACAGCAACTCATTATCAGACATATTGATATTTTTGTACGTCACTCTTCAATAGACTTCGGCGTACTACTGACGACATTTAGTGGCGGTCTGCGTTTGGACGAATTGCCTTTTTACCCGCTTAATAAAACTAATGCGTTTGGGCGAGTTTCTTATAATGTGTTTGAGCGAGACAATATAAAAGATAAAATTATAAAGATTATTAAGATAAAAATATTATTATATAGGGAATTTTATATCAACCTAATTATGATACAGTCTTATTGCAGGGGTCGGCAACTAGTATAGGTAACTCTATCATATTTTCAAATATCAGTTTGCTTGAACATTGAAAGCGTGAAGTTGTATTGTAGTGTTAGTGAGTTTGTTAAGTTAGTTAATATTATGGGTCTTAAAATTGATTATATTTTGAATACAAAAAGAAATAAACGATGCATTTCAATTGAAAATTATATTGTTTGTGAATCTAACCACTTGAAAAACGGGTCTTTTCGTTTTTGGTGTATTAACAGAAAATGTACTGAGAGTGTTTTAGTGAATTTTAACATTGATAAAATACTATCATTTTCAAATAATAATATACATAATCAAGAACCAACTACTGATCATAATTTAGCTGTTCAGTGTGTTAGAATTGCTATCAAAAGGAAAGTCGAAGAAGACTTACATGCAAGACCAAATAAGATTATACGTAAGGAAATGTAAGACACTAATCTCGTTTTTAAGGAGGTAATAGTTTATAATGTCATATAATTATTGAGAGAATCGGCTTATAGGATTCGTAAAAAACATTTTCTTAAAATTCCAACAACTACTAATGAATCATTTAATCAACTGTTTGAAACTCAAATCGATATTAAAACTAATAATGAACAATTTTGTTTCGTCAATCGAGAAAAACAAATTATTTTGTTTCATGTTCTGAAAACTTAAAACTTCTTTGTGAATCTGAAAACGTTTTTGGATATGGGACATTTAGTTATATCCGTAATGTTATTAGTTAGTTATGTTTCTAATTAATTTTATCAATTATATACAATACATATCTTCAAACATAATTATTACATACCCGTATTATATGCATTTTTGACACCAAAATCTGAAGATCAATATACTTCTATGTGGTTAGAAATAAAAAAATTGTGTCTTGATTTAACAGGTAAAATTATAAATGTATAAAAATGAGAGGGAAAATGGATGAATAAGTACAGTAGCACCTATTAAGACGCTCTTGCTTAAGACGATTTCCCGGCTAATACGCTCATTTTTACGAATCCCTTGATTTTGACATCATTTTGTTCCCGCGTAATAAGATTTCCCGCTTAAGACGCTATTTTTAATTTGTCCTTTGGAGAGCGTCTCAAACGGGTTCTACTGTATTTAAGCATTCCACAATATTAAAAAAAGTCACAAAAACACATTAAAATGTTTAAAAATCACTCACTCAAACGCATTATGACAAATTGCTCAAACACATTGCAATTTTTAAAAATTCGGCCAAATACATTACGCCCGAAATTTAGAACCTAGTACTTACGGTCGATCCCGCATTGAACACCAGTCGGTTATTAGCGATCGAAAAATATAACTGGTCGCCGCGACCGATCGCGGCAACAGGTTACGCATTGGACACCGTACCTTTACGTCAACGGTACATACATCTCGGTTTTGCCGGGACACTACCGGTCTTAACCAAGTGTCCCGGTGTCCCGAGAAAGTTTTTTGGGATAACGATTTGTCCCGGTTTCAAAATTTTACTCAATAAAATATAAAGAAAATTGAAAACAAAAGAAAGGATCGGTTTCTTGCGGTAGAAATTGAAAATCTCGTAACAAAACTTAAGGACATGGAATTATCAATAGAACTATTTTTGAAAGTAAATGCGATGAATTGAATGTACTTTGTTACAACTATTTAAAAAAATAGAACAATTCAAATCAACATGTAACTAATTTAAAATAAATGTTATGGATAACATTAACTCCAAAGACAATAGTAAATTGGGAAAATGTAAAAAAATCAGTAATCTTTATTAAAACTATAATGTCAAATAATATTAATTTTGATGAAGAAATGTTTTCCGAACAATTCAAAATGTTTGAAAAAATTCATCAACAAAATAACGAGTGGCAAATAGAAAATAAATGGATATATATTTTCAAAATATTCACTGATAACAATCATGCATTTTCTGAGCTATTAAAAGTTGTTGAATTTAGTTTTGTTTCGCCGGGTTAAAGTGCAGCTGTGGAACGTGTTTTTCACTGATGAACAGCACACAGACAAATTCAAGAAAATAACTTGATATAAAAAAGGTAGAAGCTTCTTTTATTATAAAAACGTGCTTCAATAATATAATCTTGTGAACAATTCTACGAGTAAATTTTAAGAAACAAGTCTTTATTAAAACAAGTTCATGGATCAGTCAAATATGTAGTAAAATCAACAGAAGAAACAACTCTGGACTCCGAAAGTTCCGAAAACTAAGAATATTAATTATTATTATTATTATTATTATATTGCTTCTATACATAATTCATTAAAAAATATATATAATAATTTATCCATTCAAAATGTCCCGGGTTCGGAAAAATATAATCTGTTAACCCTAGGTTGACCCGTTATGGGTTGGCGCAAGTGGCAGAAGAGGAAGAGAGAGAAAAAAATGTCAAACAAATATTCGACTATTATTAGACGTACGAAACGCGATATGGTAATATTCGGCGGGGACGAGCGGCGTGAAGAAGAAAAGAAAAATTATAAAACTTATCGGGCGCCGTGTGTCGCCGACGGAACGACGGCGGGCGGAGGACCACGACCGTTGTCGGTAGTTATCGGTTGCTGACCGTGTTCTCGATGCGGCGCAATAATAATAATAATAATAATAGAAATACGTCGCTGTTATCAACGTAAGCGGTGTTATCAGTGGCGGCGTAAAAGTGTCAAGGGCCGCCGCCGTAGCACCGCTTGCCGTCGCTGACCTGCTTCTCGCGTCCCAAATGTAATCCGCCCAGCCCGTCCTCGCCCCGTCGACCTTCGGTTCTATGCGTTATCGCCGTAGATCTATTGCCGGAAAGGTCTACGGGTCACCTGCAGGACCCGTCGCTGTTTCCTGTTCCACGGTCCACAGCAGCCTTAATCCTAGTCCAGATTCGACTGAACACAACGCGCGCGCCTGAAGCCGTTACCCGTCACTGTAACCCATCGTTCATGGGGAACCTGTTCGCAAAGGTGAGTGGAAAAGGTCTTCAGATTGTTTCGCCCTTTGATCCGTTTCAATACTTCCCCTGGACATTCAATATTTGTTCAAATTGTATTTGTTATTTACCTACTCATTTGTTGTTCATTATCGTTTGTTATTGTCTAATCCATATTTTTCGTACCGTTTCCAGCCTTACCATGACTTCAATATTAGTAGAGAGTTGTCACTGCAAGATTTTAAATTGCTGGAACATAAGGAAGTGAGTAATTATTTAATCCTTTACCATAGCACAGTAAATAATAATTATATAAATACATGAATACAGACAACACTTGCTACCTTGCGTATGATCTATGCCCTCATTGTTTCGTACAAGTATCAATTCAGTTAAATTAATCAGAAATGTAAAAAAAAATTTCCATTATGTCTATTGTTTTTTTTTTAATCTTATTTCAATTTGGTGCAATTTTTTTCTTTTTTTAAATTTCTATTTTACTTTACAGGCAAGGGTTGATCAAGTGCAAGTACAAGGGTATTCAAAAACAAAAGACTTTATTATTCAATCTTCAATCAACCTAATGTTTTCATCAAATTCGTTTAATAATGTAAGTTTTAAATGTGTATTTAAAATGTATTATAATTAATAAAATTTAATTATTGTGATTGTTAATATTGTAATATAGTTATTATCAGTTTTTGATATTTGAATAAAACATTTTTTTTTTCCAATAGATTATAAAAAATGCCGAAATTGTTCGTAAAAACTTAATGAGCTTAAACTGTTTTGAAAATATTAGTATTAATATAGATGTAAGTAGTGGATCAAATTCAACTCCTAATGGATATAAGGTACTATAAATATAAAATAAAACCTAACTTTCTTTATTTATTAGAATTTTATTAATCATAGGTTATTTTTAATACTCAAGAATTAAAATGTGCTTCAACTATACTTCATTCTATAGCAAGAGATAATGAAGGTTTTGTAAAACTGGGTTTTAAACTTAACAATTTAACCGGTCATGCAAATCATTTTAAAATTGAATCATCACTCGGTAACAGTGGTACTCAAAAATTTGATGCTTGTATTTCTAGGCATATTCCAGGAAGCATATCTTCATGGTTTGTTTGACTTCAATTAATGGATTTGTATAAATTAAATTCTATTTTTCGTTTAACTCCTGTTTTTTTCCTTTTTAGCGCTTCCGGACATATATTTAGAAAAAAATCATATTGGAATGCGGTGCATGGTGTTTTCAATGAATGGGGAACTCTGTTCGATTTACAATTCCTTGCTTCTTATAAAGTACAGTAAATAATCAATTTCAAAGTTGTTTGTTTCAATATTCTATATTATTATATTATTCTACTAATTTTGATAACAGTTTATTTTTTACATAAGCTTTAAATAATTTTTTTTATCTTATAATCAAGTTTTAATAATTAAATAAATATGATTGTAGTTTTAGTAAAGAGAATTGTTTTTTTTCCAAAAAAGCATTAACAATTTTCATAATATTCTGTGATGAAATTTTTTTTCCATATTTTTTTAATATATATTAAGAGTTAAAAAAATGGTTTATAGAAAAATATTTTACTTTTTTAGAGTCATTTCAGTCAAAATCTACAGTTTGAAGGTGTGATACGTGATATTAACATGTTATCTAAAAATAGTCCATTTAGACTACGAGAAGAATCTGGTGTCTCAGTCAAATCTTCTATTAAACATATAACTACAATTGACACAAGAGATTCCAAGGTTCTTGCGAATGAAGGTGCGTTCCTCCAAATGGTCATGGAAGTTGCAGGTTTTGGTGGCGATGTTAAATTTTTGAGAAATTATTTCACTAGTCAATTTTATTCAAAAATTAGTAAAGATGTTGTATGTATAGTTTTTGGTTTTACGGTTAATTCATTAATAATAAATTAAAAATATCTATTTTTTTTTGTTTTATTAAATATAGGTTTTTTCAAGGATCAATAGGTGGAGGTTTCATTACCGATTTAGGAACATTTAAAAAAGTAAATATGATGGATAGATTTTTCCTTGGTGGACCTATGACGTTACGTGGTTTTGAGTCTCGTGGGATTGGTAATCTTAATAATAATATGGCTGGTGTAACGGTAATTAAAAATTTAAATTTAAATAAACAACTATCATAATTAATTATATGTTGTTCAATTTTAGAGTTATTGGGTGTCTGCTATCCATATATATGTAAAACCTCTTTTCGGCATGGAAAGTAACCGTATTAATGAAGCATTCAGGCTACACTTATTCTGCAATGCTGGAAACATATCATTTTTTGGTAAAAGTTATAAATGTTTCTTAATACTATTCATTATTATTTATATAACTTGATTTTTTCTTTTTAGATGAAGATATTAAGACTAATTTCAGAAAAATATTTAAAGACTACAGACTATCTGCCGGCGTTGGATTAGTTGCTCGTGTTGGTAATTCCATAAGATTTGAGTTTAACTTATGTACACCATTTCAATACACAACTGGTGATAGAATAGTCGATGGCTTCCAATTTGGAGTTGGAGCAAACTTTATTTAAAACATTCAAAGAGAATCTCTATTTATGTTAGTTACCTTATAATTTTATTGTTATTATTATTGTTTAACCTGAAAGAAGTATGAAAAGTTAATTTAGATTTAATTTATGAAAATGTTTATTAAATTTAATTAATCAGAAATATCAGTATTAAATTAATTGTACTTAATTTATTGGTCGCTTAGTACTTTATTTTGATGAATGTATTATTTATATCTAAAAAAGAAATTTATACTTGAGATTTCTAGTGACCGATTAAAAAAAAATTACTTTTTAATACTTAGTATTTTATTTCATATTTTATAATGTTTGTATTCTAACATTGTTAAAAAACAGAATGTTCTTAAAGTGCTTAAACCTACTCTGAGGATCTGGGAGCTCGGTGATTGTTGTTGGTGGTCCATAGACAACACCTGAACCCATCATTGCTTCAATGAAATTTCTTCTCGATATTTCTACTGTACACAATTAGCTTTCAGAACTAAAATATGGCTTATAGTTGTAGTTGAGCATTTGTGCTCAATATTGTAGTAAATATATGTAAATATTAGAATATATTATTATTGATATATAATAAGCCACAATATTTTCCTATTTAACAGGTATAAAATTAATTTCAAATTAATTTTAAAATGGGTCTATATATATATATATATATATATATATATATATATATAACATAGATGCTAAATCCATATTTTGGATATTGGCGTTGATGGTAACAAAATCAACTCAAACCTTTCATCATAAATGTAATACATATAAACATGGCTATGCCTAACAATATTTACATTGTATGTTTGTATATTATATTATAGTACTTCTAAAGTATACTTTTGCAATACCATAATATTATATAATCTCGAATGGGACAAAAAATGAATTCTAAGTGTATTAGGTCATTAAGGTTTACATTTATCCTAATGATGTTATTTAAAATGCCTATACGATTCTTTTTCAGGCGCTTCTTTTTATTTGCTTATAATATTAAAAACGTTGAGATCAAATTGCCTATATAACATTGAAGAGCTTTTTTCAGGCGATTTTCTTATTTGCTTAACATATTAATAAATGTTGAGATAAAATTGCCTATATAACATATAAGAGCTTTTTTTCAGGCGCTTCTTTATTTTCTTAAAATATTAATAAATGTTTAGATAAAATTGCCTACATATTAATTTTAAAGACCAGCTTTAAAAGCTATCATACAAAAAATTATAGTTTGATCGCCAAAAAAAGTTCATACTCCTTCTCTGTTTATTTCACGTCTCAAGTAATCTAGTTCACATCATATGATTAATATACACACCATTACACTATTTCACACATTGTTGGTATGATATTATAATTTTGACTATACTGAATAGTATGTATTTAAATATAAATAAATTTCTTATAGTTCGAAGTCATATTGCATCGATGTATGCTTGATTACATAGTTCTTTGCAACCCCGTGTACTAATGTAGCTTCTTGATTATATTAATTATTGAAAACGTCGTAGTTATTACAATTATATGACTTTCAAGAAAGTAATAATCGTATAATACTATACACATATATAATATATATATTATATATAATGAGGTTAGGTTGTTAAGCTATACGGACGTATTGGAAATCACTTGAAACGCCTGTGTTCTGCATTGTATAAATCGCTGTGAACTTCTAGCTGATTACACATCAGACGATTCGAACGCACGCGTTCGCGTTTTAAAATGTTACGAAGAATCGTTTAAAATTAAGTTGATTACACACGAGACTAGCATTTCCCAACTTATGGGTCGCAAAATATTTTTGATTGTGCTGTTCCTAAACTAATGACAAGAAAAATACTTTAACTATCAAAGTATAATAATATGTATCAAAATTCAGTTTTTGCATCATTACGTTAAAGTATATGACAAAATTGTTTTAATAAAATGATTAGTAATTTAATATTATTAAAGCATATGTTACTAGGTTTTTTTTTATGGTAGTCTACCTAACACAAAGAACATTAATGGGCCACCTTAGCTTAAAGATTGGAAAATATTACATTAGACGATTCTGATGCGTGCATCAGCGATTCAAAATCGCGTTCCGCTTTCATATTGGACGATTTGTTTGCGTTTTTCAAAAATACAAAAATAAAAAGCATGCCAAATGTTCAATTTTGTGTAATAAGTTGCATAATAGATTAGTACTGTTGTTCATTTCCTATTGAACATTGAAATGCGTTTTGTTTCGTTTCATATTTTTTCTTTCTCAATATGGAAGTGTTATACGATAACATTTGTTGTTACTGTTGCATTGCACGAGGAACATAAAATATACAAGAAACAGCTACAACACAAAATTAAAAGAAAATACTGGGTTCATCCTTTAAATTTAAGACCAGATAGTGGTCATTTCCATATGACATTTATGATTCTTCATAGTTACCCAAAATAATTCATGAATTATTAAACACTTTAATTAAAATATTAATAAGTGCAACGATTTTAGATATCTTTAGCTAGAAAATTTCGTCTTACGTTATCTACAGCAAAAGATGAATTATGAATGAAATTAAATAAACGCGAGGCAATCACGTTTTAACGGTGTGTGTTGAAACGACGGAAATACATTGGAATCATATAAGAAAAATAATGTTTAATTATAGTTGAAAATAGCGACCAAACGCTCAAAATTAAACATAAGCGATTCGGTGCGTTTAAACGCGATCAGACGTTGCCGAGCGCGTATCTCATTATCTTGTGTAAATATAACAACCCTTAAGTATCCATATAAAACTGCATGTTTAATTTTGAGCAATCAATTGCAACGTCTTTAAAACACAAACGCGTACGTTTCAATTGTCTAGTGTGTACTACTCTAATGTATACACTTTAATGTTGTAGGTATATTTGTTTCAATGATGGCGTGAAAAGTAATTGCCAACGACGATCGACTAATGAGGAATATTAATCAAAGTAATTAGCAAATTACTTTTTGATGTCATCCGGTCGAGTGTAATAAAAAATTATTATTACAAACAATTTTATTGTCCAAAAATTGACCTATTTACCAATACTAAAAAAAAAATATAATATCCTGCGTGGCCGTGTTACAATACAATAATGTATTTGACAAATTACGAGGGATTCAAAAGACTAATCGTCTAATCGATGATACTGATACCATTAACGTAAATATATTCGTGGGAAAGGAATAGTTCGGCGACGAACATCTGCGGTCAAAATATCTCCGACAAAATATCTTGAATACAAAGTATTTCTAGTCAAAAATATCTCCAGTACAAAATATCTTCAGTAAAGAATATCTCTGGTGCAAAATGTCTCCGTTGAAAAATATCTCTAATAGAAACACCTTCCATGAAAATATTTAATAATATTTAAAAATATGTTATTATTACAAGTACAGAATAAATTATTACCTCCGGTTGTTACGATTTGGTCGCCCAATCCACGTATCTTCAAAATAATTGATTATTGAAGATAAAAATGTTTCAAAAAATAAATTGTATCAGTAAGTTCTTCGAAGATCCGAATAACATAAATTGTTGAAATAAATTCTAACGAACTCAACAATCGTATTTAGAAAACTCAACGTCATCACCATACATTTAATCTTAACAACAACTTTGATTTTCCACCATAAACATTGTTGAAAATGATAAAAACAGCCTTTAATTTCTGTTATAGGAAATGCATCTACACTGACACACTGTCATATCAATAAAGTCGAGAAAAATATATCTGATAATACAAATTGGTTAATGTAATATCGTGATTAATTATTATTGCCTGTGGGATTATTTTCTAAATTTTAATACTATAAATATATAATAATATAATAATAATATATAATATATAATATAATAATAATAATAATAATAATATGTAATATATAATAATATATTTTACCTATTTTTAATAATTATTGTTATAAAAACATAAATATTAATACAAAATATAAAAAATATTTTCACAGGAGATATAACTATTAGAGATATTTTTAAACGGAAATGTTTTTTACAATAAATTTTTTTTTACAAGAGATATTTTAAATCAAAGATATTTTTGACTAGAGATATTTTGATCGGCGATATTTTTGCAAAGATTTTTTGGTCTGGAACCATTAATTGATTATATTTATGTCAAATAAATTTTAAACTATCTAATATTATTGATTACTACAATCTAATGTTTCAACTTTTAATTTTCAAATTTTTTATTTTAACATTTTGTACAAAATATGTAGATATAGATAAACGGCTTAAAATAGTGTACTTAAGAGGAATTGTATAAAATATTGCTTTAATATACTGCAAATAAACAATAAATATAATGTATTTACCTTATATTTTATTATTATGTATGTACTTACCTTCATTAATTTTTTAATTTTGTAATTTAATTTCTGTATATTTCTTTTTTTAATTATTTTTCACATTTTATATTTTTAATTTTAATCATTCATTTTTTTATTATGATACAATTAAATTTTAAATGTTCATAACACATAATTATTATTAATATCGCCGAAATTTCCTAAAGCCTATATTTATTTATTGGTATGTATTCGAACTTTGAGTACGCTACAGAATTTAAAATAAATCACTTTATTAATTTATCCACAATATTATTTTGAATTTATAGAACGTCATTTAACTCAACCGAACTATAATTATTTTAAAATAAATGTACTTGTTATTCCTTCGTACATTTTTATAATATTTTAAATTAGTTGATCTAGTTTGACTTTTTCTTAAAATGTAGTTAATCATTTAACAGCTTATGTGCAACTTTCAATATAAATGATAAAATATGTGCAGTTTATAAACTAGTCAACAAGGTGACAGAAATGTCATCTAGTGAAAATATTTAGTAGCCTAGTCTACAATATTTATTTGATTATAAATTATATCTTCCTTGAAATAAGAAACTACTTTTTATTTATTAAATCTTATTATTAAAATACTATATACTATAATACATCGCAACAGTAAGATTTATTTTTAATAATTATACAAAGTAAAGATAAAATACTTCTATCAAACTACTGATTACTTATTATATGATTGTTTCACTATACAAAAAAATATGTTTATGGTTCACAACTGATTTGGTAAGGGTTACATGATATTTTATTATTATATTCGAGACCATATGTGTACAATTGGTTTTTCAGAGTTCGAAGTCTATAATCGTTAGTAACAAAAAATGTGTTTTCGATTATTATTATTATTTTTTTTTTATTATATTATTTCAATAGTCTGAATTATGTTAAGTCTCTTTAGATTTAATTTAACCATTTAAATAATTGTTGCATTAACAGTTATGCTTAATCAATATTTTTTGTTATAGTTTGTTGTATTTTTTTTTTTTTTTTAATGAAAGTACCAATCTCTAGAAAAGAAATAATATCAAACTCAATTGATATAATATTTTTCAAAATAATATAAACATTATAAACATCACAATATATTAGAATATCATTCGAGAAATATGTTTTTTAGAATTGTATCATTTATTTCCGTTGTTGGGATTTAAAAAAAAACAGTTTTATTATTTATTAATATTGTGTTTTACAATTAATTTGCATAATGTTTAAATTTTAACAACTCATATTTATTTAAATTTAAATGTAGGTATTTAAAATCGTATTATTTTTATTTCAACTTTCTATACGTATAAACAATACTAACTTATTAAAGTAATATTTTATTTTAAAAAGTATGCTTATATTATATAATACATTAAGTTATTATCAGGACCAACGCTAGAAGTATTGGCACCCTTAACTCCCTCTCCAACCCTCTTAGTTTGAATAGTAGTAAAATTAAGTTTTTTAGTGAGTTTAAATTAATTTGAATTTAGTATTATATCAATGCATTTTTTTGGACAGGTTTTTTTTTCGTTGCAAAATATAATAGTTCTAATTTTGAGCTTGACGTTTTTTTTACTTTTTAAAAGTTTTTTTGGGGAATATATTATTCCAATCCACCACTGCCTATAATATAGGAATACTGTGTTTCACTAACTAATTAATTATTAAGACAACAAGAGTACAGAATCCATTGTAAATAAGTAATAAGAAACCAAAATATTATGTATCAATTAACTAAACAAAAAATATGAATATTGATTACCCATTGACTATAATTTGTTAGGTCACACATTTGACATTGCACAACAGATCGTACATAGCGAGAGCTCATTGAAAACAATAAATTGTGTGTGTGCATCAGGCAACTGTGTCTTTTTGATTTACGCCACACTGCGGTATTTTTGCTGTAAGGTCCGGACGGTTTTACCGCCACGGTTTTTACGTAATCGTCTATTTATATGAATTTATTTAGAAATGGGTAAATATTTTATGAAAATAATTATTACGAACATCTATATTATATTTTATTTACACACACAAATGCAGTGATATTCAGTATGTTTCCATACATCAATTTACATCAAAACCAGCGGTATCGATGCAGTATTGAAATAGAAGGCACAACTATTATATTTTTACTTTCTGTAGATTGTTTATGCGTATTAAAAGATAGATTAGATAAAAATAATTTTCAGTTTGGCGCCCCTTTCTTGCTGGCACCCAAAGCTTTCGCCGACCCTGGTTATTATTAATTTTTATACATTTATAAGTCACTATTACACGTGTAATAAGTTACACGGGTATCTGTTTTTTTAATCAAGATGTAGTCTCATGTAATAAAAATCCCTGTGAATATTTGTTGTATACTCGTGTATCTTAACACTTGTGTGGTTGAATATTCATTATATATTTGAATAAAATTGTAGTTCACTTCTCAGTAGGCTTGATTTCAGATTAATCTACCTTCTGGACTTAATATTATGACCAAGCAAATATTATACAATTTTATCTTTATTTTGTACTACTAAGGTTTTAAATCCTATCTCTTGTTTTATTTTTTATTTTGAATTAGAATTATTATAAATTAGTTAAATATTTTTGATTTCAAGTGTTTCTGCCAATACTATGAATTGGTTTTATTAGTTATACTTAGTCTTGCAAATTATTTCGTTGATCCACCAGCAAGACAAAATATTTTATTTCAATTATTATCACTTAGGTTACAAAAATATTTATCATCTATGGTGTTTCCCTTATTGCCATAACGATTACTAGTTTTTCAAAGAAATAATATTTAATATGTACAAAAAAAAACTTCAAGATTACACTTTACGTACCAATAATGAGCACAGATACAATACGGCATAGAACAATTTTAAAACCACGATAATAATCAGACAAGGTATATTACAAAGCGATAATATAACTTTTGGATTGTTAATGCTTACAAGTTAAAATTAGTTTAAACATTTCTGTTTTGTATACAAAATATTATTGTACGAATAACGAAAACATACCTACTTATAAATCATTATTATTCATAATATCTCTGTGCAATAAAAAAACAGGTAAGTAAAATAAATAGTGTAAAAGTTATAATTATTTATTAATAACTAATTAATGACTATTAGCGTTTAATATACAATTATATGTGTATATATATTTAAGTATAGGTACCTAAATCCTGAATTAATGTTAAGTCAATAGGGTTTGGATAGGACACTTAAGTCCACAGTTTTTAATATTATATTTTTAGCATGTATTTTTATGTTCTTTATACTCATGTATACTTATACCAGTTCATGACTGTGATTTTTAAATTTTAAATTTCTTAGTCTAATTAAGTAATAGGTGTTTGTTATCATTACTAACACTTTATAGTAACTAATAGGCTCTCTTGGTTTGAAAAAAATTAGAATTTTCAAAAAATAATATCTTTTTAATTAAGTTTATGTGATCTAAATACAAAAAATATCACAATTATTAAATAAATTGAATACTATATATGATGGGAAGTATATAACTAATATAATTATTTTAATTAATTTGTTTAATTAATCATGAATGTCATTCGATGCATATTTATTTTAATTAATAGTAATAGTATAGTTAAATATTTCACAGTATTGCAGTATTTTATTATACAGTTGTATGTATATTTTATAAAGAACCGTAATCTTAATAATACAATTTACTTCACAGCGGTCCATTAAATGAAATGTTAAAAAAAATGATTATATCTCCATGTTACCTACATGATTACAATTTTTTAATCTAAATAATGAACGAACAATTTAGAAGATGAATACATATTACACACTTACATTTTTCTTTTTTTCCATATTGCTTTTATCTTATTAAATCATTTATAATGTTATATAAACAATAATGATAAAAAAATCCAATTAAAATATATTAATTCCCATTCAATTTAAGAACAAATTTTTTTTACGTTAAATATAATTAACAACATTCACCACATTTATCAGCGTTTGTGATTGATAACGTTTATTTGACCTATTGACTACTGTGTCTACTTTCAAACTACATAAAATATGATTTCCCCGCGTTTTATACACGTTTGTTAGACAATAATAAGATTTTTGTCTTCCGTATATCCACTATAATATTATAGTATTGGCCGTACTTAACATATACAAGTTTTTAGTTAAATTATTCTGCCTGCCAAAGAACCAACTATATTTTAGCTAGAATTTTCTCTTTAAATAATTGTTAACAGAAAAATTAATATTTAATCTGTAAAACAGATGCCTTTTAAAAATAATATATGACAATTTTACTTTACCTGCCGGTTAGTTACATCATATAAATTAGATAGTAAAAATAAACTTAGAGATATTGTGTGAATATAAACAAAATCATTACCAAATAATATAAAAAACTTTAAAATATTTGTATATTAAAATAAAATTAAATAGAAACTATTTTTCTATGATTTTACAAATAAAATATTTGCATAATATTGAAACCGAGTTTCTGGACCAAATTTATTAAATAGATAAATATTATTTTAAATATAATAACTCGGTTTGCATGTCTTCATGATCAAAATTATTATTAATTAATTAAAATATATCTAATAACTCTTAATTCTATAAAAAAAAAAAAAAAAACCTTCCTCACAAAAAGCCACCCTTGCCCCGAATCTACTTAACTTACTCCTAATTATGCCAATGTATAGGTACTTCATAATAGAAAATTGAGAACGCAAAAATAATGGCTGGTATACTGGGAGTTTAACAATTGCGCTTAGAATTACCTTTTCATATAGCAATTGCGCTTTAAACATTTAAAGGTCGATATACCAATTGCGCTCTAAAAATTTTAGAGTTGATAGACATATTGCGCTCTATATAATTGACATTATCTAAGGAAAACTTATTAGTTAGTTGCTAACCGATTTTTTTGCGAATATTTATGCATAATACATTGCGAGATGTATTATAAGTTTTACAGAAAATAAATAGTTATATCATAAAGTAATAAGATTTTGAGAGTAAGAATAATAATAATTTGAGCATGGTATTATAATTTAGAATAATATAATTTGGTTAGTTTACAGAAAAAATATATTTGTTTATTTGGTCACAAGTTTGATCGCCAATTATTCAAAATTAAATGGTAATTATAATAATAATAAAAATATACATAAATTCTCACCCTTGTATATATTTGTATCCAAATTATTTAATACTGTATGCACTTTGGTTACATTTTTCGGTAATGGTGGTAACGTTATTTTATGAGTACGGTATGCGTTTCGTCGTATAGAATGAACATAGTTTAATGTCAAATCTAACGCACTTGATTGCACTTCATTCCGAATAAATTTTAGTGGTCGTATTGTATCTTGGTATATTGCTTTTCTTTTTAACGAATTAGCAACAATTTGTTTATTAATATTTACACTTGCTTCGTGCTTATGATCAAAGTTTTAAAAGAACCGTTTCACTTTCATCACATAATAAATTCGAAGTACACGATTTAATTGTACATCTCCATTTTATTTCATTTTTTGAGATAGTTCATTTTCAAAACTTAAACTCATCAAGAACTAATAACGGCTTACCTTTTTCACTAAGAGCTTTTGTAAAACGATCCATATTGTAACGTCAAACAACTCAAAATAATACTAAACGACTAACAAGACATAAGTATTGAGTATTATCAATGTGTTATTCTGTATATAGTGACTGCATCTGAATTGAGTCCCAAATTTAAAATTACTACACTAGTTTGGTCCCGAATTATTTTAGGTACTATACTAGTTGGATCCTGGATTTTTATAGGTAGTACACTAGTTGGATCCTGAATTATTTTAGGTATACACTAGTTCCTGAATATTTTTTGATAAGTAATACATTATACTAACATTTCCTTCCTATTTTAACAGACTTAGGACTGTCCACGATCTATTTAGACCACAGGATCACATTTTTTTTAAAATTCTATAATTTATATAATATTTTTATATAATAGTAATGGAAAGTTAGTATAGTGTAATAAAAATATTATAATAATTTAAAATTTTATACAATAATATGAATACAATTTTAATATTTTTAATATTTTTACCAACACAATTCTAATAATTTAAATTTTAATGGAAAAGAAACTACATATAAAAAAAAAACAATAAAAAACGTTTTTCACCATATCTGTGGTCGAAATAGAATATATACAGTCCTAAGTCTATTAAAATGGGAAGGAAAATGTTAGTATAATGTAGCACTTACCAAAAAATATTCAGTAACTAGTGTAATACCTAAAATAATTCAGAATCCAATTAGTGTACTACTTATAAAAATCCGGGACCCAACTAATACACTACCCAGAGCCGTGTCAAACATTTCAGCGTCCCGAAGTAAAATTTTGTACGGAGCCACTGGGCACAGGTAGCATATTAAGTGCAGATAAGGGTGCTCCTTTACTTTTAAAAAACTACGGCGCCCTGGGACAATTACCTCCTTTGATCCCCCCTTAATATGGCCCTGACACTACCTGAGATTAGCCCCTATTACTCGGGACCCAACTCGGATAATTCGTATACAGTATACTGTGTGCAACAAAACAATTAGATTGATGAAATATATCTGATGTTAATAAAAACTTGTTTTCGTCCATCACTCAAATGCATACTTACGTGATCAAAATATGTGCATAATAATAATAATGTTTCATAAAATTCCTGGTACCGTTATAAAATATATTAAAAGCAGTCACTTTAGCCAGTAATCAATTGATCGATAAATATCAGGCAAATGTAAGATGCGCAATTGGTACACTGACCCTAAAATATATGCAGCGTAATTGGTACACTGACTGTAAAATATATGCAGCGCAATTGGTATATTGATCCTAAAATACAAATTTTGTTATTGGTCCATGCCCGGTATACTAATTTCGTTCATGAGTAACGGATCAGGGCTCCGAAACCAATATTTATGTGATGCGGTTGACTTATTATATTATAAATACCTAATATACCTATTATATATACCTATTATAATTGTGGACAAACGACGGCGTCACAGCAGGTGACAACTATTAAAATTTTCTTGTTTAGTTCAAATATTAATAATATTCATCTAATTGATAAATTTATATATTTTATAGATACATAATACACAAGAAACATGTAATTCTAGACGTTTAATGTGTATATGTTTTACTAAACAAAAGTCTAGAATTCTGTTTCTTAAATATATATCATATTATAGAAAAAACCAATAAAAATTATTAGTAACAGACTCCTATCGTACAATTTTGTATTGAATGTAATTAAAACTTAAATTAAGGCTTAAATGAAACATTTGATACTAGACAAACAAAATTTAACATATTCATTTACATTAAAATTAAATGTAGGTATTAAAAATAAAAATAAAAACGCAGAGGCGGCTCGAAGGGCTTAGAAAATGGGAGGGTAGTTAAAAAATATTCACCCGTTTATAAAAAATATGAAATATAATTAAGTATTCATTTGAAAGAAATTGAATAAAATGAAAAATATTTTAATATTTTATGTTTTAATATAATGTCAAAATAATTTTCAATGTTGTTGAAATACGGTCTCCGAATTCCGATAAAATTTTATTGGTTCGAAAATGAATTAATAACATTTTGATCGGTCAGCAATTATATATTTCAACACGGGCAATATATTTCCCTTTATGCAGTCACAACAAAAGAATCGGTGGAACGTGGGATTCGAGCAAGGTTTTGTAAGGTGCACCTGCAAAAAATAATTTCTAATTTCAGCGATAAAAATTATTGTTTGGAGAAAAAAAACAATATTATGTGTAACATTTTCAATACCACGATAAGTTTGCTTAGCCAAAACAAATAATACATTTCTTATACTCATCCTAATTGTTGTATAATAAATAAATACATATATAATAATAAATATATTATTATTAAATATTTTTTTAATGTAATTTAAAATATACTCATTTATACTTATTCCTAGTTAAAATTAGTGTAAAAATTAATTTTGAAAACCTATTTTCACAAAATAATTCTAATTTTCACCAATACATATTCAGGCACTAAGCAGTACAAAATAAATATAAAAAACAAAAAATAAAGACTAGTTCCAGTGTTGAAGGTCCTTTTTAACTATAGTTTTAACGCTCAACTAATCAAAACTCGTTTGCCGAAAGATGTCTGAGAAAAGTAGATTTCGTTGATTATAATATACCTAAACATTTTAATAATATTACGAAAGTATTAGAAATTAATTTCTATTATTTGACCTTGTTGTGTGTGCGACATTTTACTATTGATTTTATTATTTTAGATGTTTTATCACTTAACATAATAATGAATCGTTGTACTCTTGTTAAACAAAGACGGTTATGCTAATACTATTGTAATACGATTTTATACTCTTTATACTAAGCAAACATCATTGTTAATTAGAATAATAGTCCATGTCACTACATTTACCATGCCATTATAATAGTCATACGAATAAACAAAAAAATAAATAAACCTAAAACCGTTCCAATTGGTATGCTAACATTATATTTGAATGAATATAAATAAATTTAGGCATGAATTAGAATACGTATAATGCATTGACTGCGAAACATAAGTCAATTCATTTCAGATATGGTGTATACGAGGTGTATACTGATGCCGAATAATATTATCAATAGATGGTAATCATAGTCGCAAAGTTCATACAGTTCATTAGCACAAAAAATACTATACCTACACATGTTCGTCTATTTCATTATTATTTAAATTCTAATGCCTACATCATGTAGGCTACATGCTAACGCGCATCGGACAAAACTGAACGAGGAACGAGGAGAGATATACATTTTGAAATAATTAGAACATTACAGTAAAGGTTAATAAACGTTCTGTATTCGGTATAATATTATGTACATTAATACCGCTAATAAACACTCGATGAAAATTAAATTGTAGAACAGTACAAAAATACTGTAAGAAAAAAGAAAAGTATTGGTATTCACGAAGACAATAAACCAAACATTTAATTACATTACATTAAATACTGCACGTATGTAACGATAATATTCTAGAGAAGTGGTAGAGGTGGTGTATCATCTTTTGGGACATAATTTTCGTATGCTATTATATAAAAATATGATGTTTCAGTTTTTTCGATAATTCTACTTTTAAGGTATGAGCTACCACCTATAATAAGTTTAAAAATATTATTAAAATAAATGTATGAACACAACGAATATTATTTTAAATAATTTTATTAATGTATACAATATAATTAATTGTACAAAAATAATATTTCTTTAAATGTTTAATAATTTTTTTTTTTAGAAAACATGTAATTTATATATTATATAATATTTAATTTTAGAATATTTACAAACATTAAGTACTTTTTTTTGTATTTAATTCCCAAAAGTTTTATCGTAATTATTCTTCCGGTTAAATGTAAATATTTCTAATATATTATGCAAGGACGTTGTTTGTTAATGTTATTTGTCATTGTATATTTTTCGAACCGACTTTATTAGATTATTGAATTAAATTATTTTCTTAACGATCAAATTTTATATGTGCGTACAAATTCCAATATTTATATTGGTAGATAATACATTTTGAAAATCTTCAATGATTAGCAAATTTACTAATCTATTATTTAATTATAATAATCGAACGCAAGTACTGGTCTTGCAAAAACTCGTTTTATTTTATAAATTCATTTTCAATAGTTATCGCACATAAGTGATTAAACTCGGTGAATTCTTAGTAATTTCCAATAAACTTTAATGATAAATACTGTGATAGAATATTTTTTGAATGTGATGCAAACATAAATCGAATACTACTAAGTAATTTATAATAAATTGAACATATATGTATTTAGTTTATTCAAATCTGCATTATCTATTGACTATTTGTAACGTTATTTGATGTAATATATAAATGTCAAACAGTTTAAAACTAATATTCGAATCACTTATTATAATTAGATACAAAATGTAAATGTTTGAACTAAAAAAAAAACTTATGATTTATATTACTTAATTTTATAGTTTTAATTTCAAATACTAATTACGTCTATAAACGAATAACTCGTACCATAATATACATCCATAATGTTACTAATGAGGCATATTCATTTACATATATTTAAATCGAGTTAATTTAATCATTCCTTGCCTGAAGTCAAAACTATATTTTTTATTTGTTTCCAAATGTTCTGATTTATTTATTTTTGTTATTATTATCTACTAATTATAATTATTATTATTTTTATTTTCTTAAAAAATTCTACAAACAATACAGAATTTAATTACAATATATTTAATAAGCGATGGATATAAAATTAACGTTGAATAATCAGAGCCGTCTTAAAGATTTTTAGGGCTTGAGTCAAAATAATTCAGAGACCTTTCAATCTTCACATTAATGTACGAATATGATAAAAAATAAAAAATGCAAAATGTTGATAAATATATTTTTTTATACCTCAACTAATAAATGTCATTTAAGTGCAATGATACAATTAATAACATTTTTAATAACTTCTCAACAATGTATTACCAGTTACCACATTTAATTAAAATTTAATTTATTCCTAGATAATTGATTAACAGCCATAGAAAACAAGAACTTGGATGTTGACACGTTGATACTCGCGATAACGAATTTCTACGTAAATCTGGATAAAATTATGTCATTTTTACACTCTGACAATAACCATAATAAATTACAGTTATAACTATTTAGAAATTAAAATAACTGAAAATGCAACATATATAATAGCCCTTAAATATAAATTTAAATTCATTTTATTTAATTAAAATTATTAATATTTAATAAATAAAAATAGTTTAGAAATAATATATTAATATCAATAATCTTTAATAGGAATGCCAAATATTTCTGATCAATCTGTACTTTAAGGGGACCCCTTTAACATTTTTCTGAGGCTGGGGTAAAATGGTCCCCTTGGCGACGGTATTTTAAGTAATTGAAATTGGGAAATTATCTAGCGTTAACACTCCTCACGTTTTTTGTTATTGCAAGATACCAAAGTAAAAATTCCCTACATAATTTTCTTTTGAGTTTTTCGTGCGTTAACAGCAACTATGTTCGTTGACAGTTTAGTGATCAGAGGATTAATGCGTGATTGGAGTTTATTATGAAATCTGGTGTAAAAAAATTTGGAAATTTGATTAAAGGTTTAAGCTTAGAGATCCATGTGAAGGTTATTGTTTTTTATGTACCAGAACACAGAGGAAATTAATTTTGCTTAAAAGTTATGACTGATATTGAATTTTAAAATTATTATAATCTCAAAATGTATATACCTATAAATAATTAATATTTTACTGGGTCTGAAATATATTTATATTTATATTTATAAATTTAAATATAAATATATTTATATTATATTATAAATATATATATTATTATTATTATATATATATATATGTTATTATTATTATATTATATATTTATATTTATGATTCATGAATATAAATACAGTCAATATTGGTATTATTTTAAAGTCTGTTATTTTCTCCATTTTAATGCGCTTACCTCTGACGTTCATAATAATAAAGTTTGTTGAATTGATTATACGATGTATAAATTAAACTTAAACCAACAATTTAAATACTTATTGAACTTTTCGCACAAAAGTTTACTTATATTATGGTGTATGGATAAGATTAAATTGATTGCTTCTAAAATATGTCACTCACCCCCAATGCGTCATTGTGCGGATTATTATCGAAAACAAGTATAGTATCTATATATAGTAACTTCTTTATTTAAACGAGATAATTGGTTGAGTTTCCTGTTGTCCATTGATGCGTTATAACAACAATATTTACGTGGAAACATGTTTGCGAACGTAGATATAGTCCTAACTACTGCTACATAGTACATAAAAGTATAAATACTTAGTAGGTATGAACTAAACTCGGATGACGGATTATAATTATAAAACGAATAAACCATTCCGATTATCAAGAATTGTTTTTAACATATAGATCACCATATCTATTTGACCTTGGGTGACTTATCTGTAAATAAAAATTTGTTCTCGCGGTCCACGAGACATTAAAATAAATTATTACTCATTTTATAGCTTTTAAGATTTGATTATCTCTTATCCATGTCTGTACACTATTTTTTATTTGAAAAACCTTAATCTGTACACAATGATGTAAGACTAAGTACAAATATATTACAATTTAATTATAAGTCACTTATTAAATTTAAAAAAAAAATTAAAGTATAAAATTACAGTTTTTAAACTATACATACGATTCATCAGTTTTGATTTTCAACTAGATTTCATATAAGAATGCCGGCCTCGCCGAAATAAACCTTACAGATGCTTATATACATAAACATATTTTTGTGACAAGTTACCGACTTTCATTTTTTATTTATGAACTAGTACGATTGCCTATATTATTCCGTACATATATATTAAAACACTTTTAAATAACAAAATTAACAGGTTTTATAAATGTAAAAACGGGTTTTGAATAATCACGAACTATAATATCCATATTGACCGGTTTTTTCGACTGATTCGAACCATTAGAAGAATAAACCGTAATGAATAAATTTTATCGGTATGTAGCCCTGGTCGAACTGTTAGTAATTTACATCGATTTAATGAGTAGGAGGCATATGTTGGTATTCGGCAACAATGTTCGAAAGACACGTGTTTATCGCACGAATTATGTAATTGTAAATCACAATATCGTTCTCCTGAAACCGTCGTTTGTCCCGGGCTAACCGTGTAGTATTTCTGAAGGGATCTAAACGAACGGCAAACTCGTTGAACACATGAACGCCGTGTGTACGGTTTTTATCGCGTTGCCGCGGATAATGGTCGGCCGATTTTTCGTGGGCTATGTAAACGTTCGAAAAGATTTGTGTACGCGAACGGGGGGGGGGGGGAATAAAAATATTGTTCGTGTCGTCGGACACGTGCGCGATGTATAACATCGTCACATCCCACCCCGCCACCACCCAACCACCCACCGTGATCAGTTTTCGGCGACGTGTGTAGTGGAATCCCTGCGAAGGTGAAATATCCAATCGTGACTATGGTAACGGAACGAGACCACCTGTCCGGGGACGACGGACGACGGTGACATGTCGGGGGAAGGGGTGGGGGGTGAAGGAGCGAGAAAGAGAGCGCGTACGCAATACATCAATATAACACGTCGTGCCTTTGTAACAGTGTGTTGCGGTACTTCGATCCGTGTTACGAGACACTCGCCCGGACACTAGCCGCCGGCCAACGCGACAACGTGTACGACATGCCGCGAGTCCACGCGCCGTGCGACAAGAACCGGCCGACGGCGGGGTTCGATCAGTTCGAGCTGCGCGGCGGACAGATGATCGTCGGTTGCAAGTGTACCCGGAACGACGGGATGCAGCACGAGTGCTTGCGAACCAAGTGCATGGGCCGACCGCCGTGCCTGACGTTTCCCGTGGCCACCTGCGCGCCCAGTCAACCGTGCCCGTTAGCGGACAACGGCGGCGGCGGCGGCGGCGGCGGCGGCTCGTGGACGGGGGCAGAACGGCCACCGGTGAACAGACGACCTGGGGCGGCGGCTGACGAGGATCGCGACCGTTCGCGAGCCGCCACTGCTGCCGCGCGTCGCCTACGTCGTAGGGCCGTCGACCAATACGACGACCGGCCGGCGTTCAGAGCGCTGTTCGAACCGTGTCGGGTGCACGCCAGAAAACCCAAGGCCGATTGCCGCCCGCCAGCCACCGACGGCGCCACTAAACGTCAATAACGATGTGTACATTGCGCGCCGTACAAATATAATACGCGATAAAAGGAAAACGGAACAATGACATCGTTGTGTATCCCGCTGCCGTAGCCGTCCGTTGTAACGATAACAATAATAATCATATTATTATTTATATAACATTTGTCTTATCCATTTTTCTCCCACCCTCCCGACAAACAGAAACAATATTGAAATGTTAACAATGACGTAACGTTCGGCGTTTCGTTTCGGCTTCACGCGGGCCGATGTTGAAAAGAAAATCGACCGAATTCTTATCGCGCGCGTGCGCTTATCGCATCGCTGCCGACGCCGGTGGCCGCGTTACGTTTGTGTCCGTCCGCGTGTGCGGCCGTGATTATCAGAGCCGTAACTAGGGTGAGCCGAGTGAGCCACTTGCCTTGGTCGCCTGAAGCTGGGGGGCGCAAAAATATGAAATGATTAACTTAAGAAACGGTATTAGTTATTGTACAGTACTGTATAGTTGACAATACAATATTAAAATATTTTACATTAATACACACCGTCCCGTAAACGTAATACAGTAAAACCTCTTTATAACGGACACTCTGTTAGACGGAATCTTCCTTATAACGGAAAATATCAATAGTCCCGGTTCAAATAATATATTAAATTGACTTCTTTAAGACGGAACCTCTACAAAACGGAAACGAAAAATGTTCGTAATCCAATTAGTAAAAATACTCTCTGTAAAACGGAAAATAGAATTATTTAAAGATAAATTACACTTTCATAAGTATAAATTATACGTATATAATATATATGTTTGATAACAAGATAATCTAAACTTCATCATTATCTGAAATATCATTCGACGGTATCTTTTCACGATTGTCATACTGATTTTTTTATTATTAAAGATTAGATATGTACATATGTACATACCTTTAACGTATTTTAACGTATTTTTGTTAATATGAACTGCCCAGTCGTCTTTTTTCTGTCGAATTGTTCATATCATTTAGTAAACGTGCAGTGCTCACCGTCTGTTTTATCGTTGTGATTTCGTTTGTTTTCGTACTGTTTTTTACTCGCTTATATGCCACGTACAGCTCTGACTTAGTCCGATAAAGTTAAACTAATCGAGTTGAAGGAGATACAAAAACTAAGTACGAAAGAACTTATTACTAAATTTAAATGTGGAAAAACTCAAGTTTACGACACGACAAAAAATAAAGAAAAGATTATGGATGAATGGGTAAATAGCAAAAACTCGGGAAAGAGTAAAAGAGTGAAAACTCCCTCATTTGAACAAATTGACCAATAGAGTTGTATGAGTGGTTTATTAGCGTTCGGTCAAAAAATTTGCCAATTTCCGGTCCAATTATACAAACAGAAGCTATGAAATTGGCTAAAAAAATGAATGTCAAAGATTTCAAGGCTTCGAACGGTTGGCTAGAAAAATTTAAAAAAAGGCATGACATTGTTTGGAAACAAGTTAGTGGTGAGGCTAATGACGTTAATCAAGAAACTGCGGTGGAGTGGAAGCAAAAAATATCAAGACTCATTGCTGGATACGAAGTAAAAGACGTGTGCAATAATGATGAAACGAGTCTTTTTTTCAGAGGTATTCCTACTAAGTCACTAGTATTGAAAAGTGAATCTTGTTCTGGAGGGAAAGAAGCAAAGGATCGCTTAACAGTGGTCATGTATAGTAGTATAGCTGGAGAAATTAGGAAGCCATTGGTAATTGGCAAGTCTAAAAAACCACGGTGTTTTAAAAATATGGATATTTCTCCATTACCTGTCATATGGAAATTTAATAAAAAAAGCCTGGATGACAACAGAGATAATAGAGCAGTGGTTGCGTTATTTTAACGCAGATATGCGATCTCAGAATAGAAACATCCTTATATTCTTAGATAATGCTGCATGACACCCAAAGATCGAGCTATCTAATACGAAAATACTTATGCTGCCCCTAAATACCACATCGATCACCCAACCAATGGATCAAGGAGTGATTTACACGTTTAAGTCTTACTACCGTAAGTTTTTGCTACAATCGTTATTATGTAAGATGGATAATTGTTCTTCAGCTTATCAGTTTGCTATATCAATAAGTGTTTAGGATGCAGTCAACTGGATAGCGTTGGCTTGCGATAATGTAAAAGTTGAATGTGTGCAAAATTGTTTTCGTAAAGCCGGGTTTCTTTCAAATGAAGGAACCAATACCAATGGTATAGATTTACCAGAAAATGCTTTGAAAGATATTAATGAGGAATGCGTTATAGCCAATGTTGATGTAGAAGATTTTATTACATTTGACAGTAAATTAGAGACGCACCAAACTTACGATTCGGCGATTTTTTTAGAAGAAGAAGAAAAATTAGTAGAAAACGATGATAATGATGATAGTAAGACCAACGATGAGCCAAAAATAAAATATTTTAAAACTGCAATCTCATACTTAGAAGAATTACAAAAGTTTTCAGCCACCATTTCAAATTCAAATCTATTAGAACTTACAACAAAAGCCCGAGAATGTGCTGAACGTGCTGCTCTTAAACACAAAAAGCAATCAAATATTAAAAACTATTTTTCTTAATTATAAAAAAGGTACAAATATTACTTCTATTTTTTTTAGTAATATACACAAAACAAATTTAAATATTAAGTCATATATATATATAATAATCTTATTGTATAAATTCACGTTTTATGAGGTATTAACCTAAAATATAATTTTTTTAACATATACATACACATACATATATTCTTGAAACATTTTTTTTTTACATCTCTAAGACGGAAAACTCTTTATAACAAAAAATTTGTTGGTCTCAAGCGATTCCGTTATAAAGAGGTTTTACTGAATTATATTTTCAGTATAAAATATATTTCTTCGTTGATTACTCGTTTATAACTTTACAATTATTGAATAATTTTTAGTATCTATTATTATAAATTATTATTATTATTATTATTATTATAGTTTTATATTTTGTTATTAATAGTATATATTATGTAATCTCTATGACTGTTTTTCGTTTCATCGGCGATTGGTTGGTATCTGCTTACGGCGCTTTCCATTACCGCACAAACATGACCCAATACCGCACAAAATGCATAACCCAATACCGCACACAAAAATAGTACGATACTTAATACTCTGCTTAATATCTAAATTATATTTGCTGACGCAAAAGCAAGGAAAATTAAATTATAAATAATAATTGTTTTAAATGATTCTATTATATTTTTATTATTATCAACTATTATTTTGAAACATCTAATAATTTGTAAATATGAAATTTATTTGTTTACCGTAATATAAGATGATAAATAATAATTATATACTTGTGGCTAACAAATGTTATTTCTTGTTTTGCTAATCACAATTTTCCAGATATTTCCTAATCGTATTATACATATTAAAAGCTTTGAGTGTGACAACCCTACAACCTAGGAGGCGCGTTGCTTCAATTCTGTCTCAGGATAAAAAATGTCTCTGTACGGCTCTGTTGATTACGTACAATGACAAGATTCCGGACGGGATGCTTATCGGAAAGGACTGTTTAAAAATCACCGTAGAAAAAAAATCGAATACGATTCGACGTTACATCGTCGTCAGTCGTTAACGTTTATCGAAATCACTCGCATTACTCGTTTTGAAAATACGATCAAACGTGCAACTCTTATAATTTACCCATCCGAAGAGGAAAACTCGATATTTGTAATATTAAATAACTCTATAGCTGCCATTGGTTTTACTTTTGCACATGACGTCTTACATTTTTTCTCTCTTTATAGTTGCTTAGATCAGTTTTTATTCAAACGGCAAGCATTCCTTAATAATACAATGGAATTCATATAAAATAATAAACTGCGCACGAGAAATAAATATTATAACGTACATTGTACACCGAAACGGGTTTGGGGTTTTTTTTTCAACTATATTGCCTTATTATTTAGTCTAAATTACTCAAAGAAATTCATAAGGTTTCGAGCGTTTTTGACGCCTTGCAAGTTACCGAGAATTTATTATTTATATTTCTTTCATAAAATATATTTTTATAATTGTATTGTTTAACGTGTTTGGTATTAATAAATATCAATTTATGCGATAATGGTTTGGTCCGCATTTATACGTGTGCGAGTGTATATTCAGCAAAATCTAAGAAAGTTTATTTTTAAAAAAAAAACACAGCATTGTATAAACTATAATTAAAGTAAACATATATATTGATGTTTTTATAAATTGTATTAGACACTATATATAGCATTATATTTATGTATATAAATATGGTTACTTTGATTATTGTTTACACACTGCTATGTGTTTTTAAAATGGACTTTCTTGGATTTTACTACATATATACTCACGCACGTATATCTAGAGACCAAATTATTATCAGTTTAATAGTACATTTATTAATGTCAAACATCGTTAAAATTATTTTTATACGGATTTTTCTCGAAGAAATACAAATAGTACGATACTTATTATTATAACTGAAAGCGTATTAGAAACATATTTTGGATCAGGCAATGTAAATTAAAACTGTCTGCAATAACGTTTTAAAGACCTTAAGGAAATTTATTGATTCCCTGATACGTCAACCACTCCTATATATAATAATATATGTTCTAAATAGGCAGTGTTGGACTTAGAGGGTAGCAAAGAAGTCAGTTCCCCTCCCCGTGGAAATTTTTTGGGGAAAGCAATATCTTAAATCGAAAAAACAAAAATTTTGAAGTTTTTTAATGTATTATAATTTTTAGATAAATTTAAATAATAATTATATATATATTTATTATAAAATAATTATAATAAATCATTGAAAAATGTGTATTACAAATGATAATAATATTATATTATATCATCTACCACAGAATTATCAGATGAATTAGCGTTCAGCATAAATAATTAGTACCTAACATATTACGCTCGGATCGATACATTTATAATTTTGTTCGTATTGTATTATTTTCTTGTGTACGTTTTATACTATATCTGAACAGCAATAAAAACACTGACACATTATTGTGTTTTTTATATGCCCGTATGGCTATATTATAATGTATAACCATCACATTATTAAATTTGATATTAATAGTTTAAAATTAATTATTTGTAAACTATCAAGCATTTATTTTTATTGCTCTACCGTCTATTCGACCATCTTGTTTCGTAGGATGTAGTCGTAATCTCGTCAACTGTTTAGTCATATTGACTGAAAAACAAACTAGCTTAATATTTCCTAACAGGATTTTTTTTCAATCAATATAAGTAGAAAGCGCATACAGTGGTGTAATTTGGAATTGGTTCTGGGGTGGGATTTGTATATAAGTTTATACTATCATTCTAGTAGGGCTATGCCCTCCCATTCCCTCCTTAACCATTAAGTCTCATATATCTCAATATGATATTAATTTATTAATATAAATTAAATGAGGCAAATGGTATAATGATGATTTTCAAAGATAATTAAATAAACAATTAAATTTAATTAAATATATTTTTCATGAGTCATAATATTAATTCAATTTTTTTTTCTTTTTTTTGCCAAAATATTCAGTAGATACGTCATCGGTTTTCAACTGAATGTCCTGATACACTGATAACATAGTAAGTCCATTCAAGTGTATTTACCTATTAAGTATAGTGACGGTGCTAGAGTTTGCGAGACCCTATGCAAAATAAATGTCGGGATCTTATAATTTATAATAATAAAATATTTTAAGTTCAGTTAAATCAGAATCACGGGGCCTTAATTATAATTTAAGACGCGGGGTCCTGGACAACTGCCCCTATTGCCCACCCCCTCGCGCCGTCCCTGATTAAGTATTTAAGTTAGTATAAGTTCAGAATTATTATGTAATTTACAAAAACAATGATTATTACCTGACCCATTGTGTTACTGAGATAAGTTTTTACTTTTTTTAAAGTAAAAATGTTGAAATATGAATAAATAAAAAATATCAGTTCATTTTTTTAATTAGCCAAGTATTATGAAAAAATTTAAATTAATATATAGTATATATCTAACAAATATCATAGTATAGGTTACTTGTAAGATATTTATTTTCATCAGCCAAAGCATGTTTATGAACAAATAAACCTATATCATTTTGATGGTACTGTGCATTGCTACTTAAGCATTCGATCTTAAAATGTAAGAAGAATAAAGCATTTGTTTTAGTATATTAAGCTATAATGTGGTATTTTGTAGCACATGTCGAACATATTATAATATGTGCTGATAAATAATAGCATATATTTTTATATTTGTATACAACCAAATAACCAAATAGAAGCAATGTTGAAATAAAAATATACAAATAAACTTAAGAATTAAAAATGTTAATTTTTAATCATTAACTTTTCCTAACTTTGTACTTACAGGTTGTTCCACTGAAATCATTGATGTAGATTGATCTAATTCTTTATGTTTTACCTAAGAAAATATCCTTGTGTTATTAATTTTTAAATTTATGGGCATGTTTATGTCATAATAATTACATAGAAATAAGAAATACATAAATGTATGGACATTTAGATTATTTCAAAAAATAGTTCAACTTTATACCACAAGTTCTTTGCTATGTTGGTCTTGATCTGCATCACATTTTGACAAGCTGTTTTCTTGATCAATTTCTTTACCTTTTTTTTGAAAAAAAGAAATAAAGGCATTGGACTATATTTTTATTTTTAATTTAATAATTTAATATGTAATTTAGTAATATATTAAAATTACACTATCACACAATAGAGATACATCCACAGTTAAAGAAAATCGGATATTTTTTCATAATAGTTATTCCACAAAATACTGTTATTTATTTCAAGAAATAACGTATTTTTATTTTAAAGTAAACCAAATACTGTACTTTTATAAATAAAAAATAATCTTAAGTTATATAATACATACTTCAAAGAAGTTATTTGAAATAGAGAAAAATGAGAAATGAGAAAAATATTGCTTCATTTCTTTCATGAAATCCAATTCTTTGATTCGTGACATCAAACGATAGTAATTTATATTTTATTTATATATTTTTTGCTATTTTTTATAAAGAGCAAAATAATGTTTAAAACATTTTCCTTTTAAAAATGATACTTTATTTTTTTTTAATGTTACATAATCGAATTTTGTTCACTAATTGGCTCAGAGTGTAGCTATACCTTATATATATATATGGTTAGTAGGCTATAAATATTTTTGTGTAAAATGAGAAAAATATTGCTTTATATGTTTCATGAAATTCGATTCGTTAATTCGTGATATCAAATGCTTGTAATTTATATTTTATTTCTTTACTTATTTTCTATTTCTTATAAAGAGCAAAATAATGATTTCATCATTTTTCTTTTAAAGATAATATCTTAGTTTTCTAACGTTATATAATCGAATTTTGTAAGCTAATTGGTTTAGATTGTACCTATAATTGATGTCTATAGGTATTAATATTTTTATTAAAGAAATATGTATAACTTGGGAAATATGTAAAGACTGTTCCATCGAAATTCTAACAATAATTATTTATTAATTAGGTATTTACTTTTAGAGAATACAATACTTAAAAATGTATTACATTTTTAATCACAAAACCTTTTATAAAAAATAGTTCTACTACTTAGCTTTTAGTATTAAACATTATTCATATTTTTGACAGATTTAAAATTCGCGTACTCTTTATACATTTATATACTATTTACGTAGTTTCTGGAATATTTGTATTTTAATAATAAATAAACCACCTTTACACAATGGCGCAACTAGGTTTTATGGGGTCTTGTTGCAAACATTAATTTGAAGGCCCTTTAAAAAATGTTTACCATAATTTAATTTATTAAGCATAATAATTAAAACGATGCAATATTAACTAATTAATATCAACGGTTTGTAACTGGTCTGGTCTTAGTAAATATAAAAAATTTTAATATTCAATTAAACCAAAGTTTACTTGAAAATATTTTAATAGTTTTAAAATAATATTTATCTATACAGTACAAAAAATATAAAAGTACAAAAATTTTTGGAGTTATCATATAAATAAAATGTATGTGTCTGTTTTTCGCTAATAAAAAATGGTCCTACTAGTGTCTAGTCGCAGGCCGCAGTATAAAATAGAAATACAATTTATAATATCACGGACGACGATGTTGGTCATTCAAAACGCGTATATAAGAATGTAATTTAATTGTACAGAAACACCCAAGCACATGGTTATGAGACTTCGTTTATTGTATATAGTATACTATTATAATAAAAATAATATTAAGATAAAATTAAACAAACATTATTGATTATAACGAATTGTTTTTAGAAAAATTGATGTTCCAAATAAAGAATAATGAAATTATTATATTATTTGTTTTTCATTTCACATTTTGTTTAATACCCTTATCTCTGGAACTATCATGCAAGACGACTATCAGTCTACTAGTTGTATATAATAATACACTAATATTTTTAAAAATAATAATCGACTATAATGACCGATAACGAACGACGAAAGTTTACGTTGGTAATTTCAATAATAAACTATTCAATATAGTAAATGGTCCTCTTCTTCTTCTTCTTCTTCTTCGTCTCCTTCGCCTTTTTCCCAACTATTTGGGGTCGACCATCCTTGTCCACTCGTATCGATTTTCTACATCCCCTACACACACACAAACGGCCCTCATATAGTAAATAATATAGTTCTAATATAGTAAATATTATTACACTAATAATTTTATCATATTTACGATGCGGCCAGTCGTCCAAAATGTGTACATAAAGATCGCAGTTTAAACATACCCGCACGCACACGATTGCTGCACCGTAACCCATATGTTAGGTAATATACGTGTTCTGAATAGTTCGGACGACGTTGCCGGTGGTCCCAACACTGCTCAGTGCTCGTGTACACACTACACATACACTCCTGGTATCTGAGAAACAAATTTAATGTTCGCACACGACAAAATGTATATAGGTATATTATAAATATATAAATAATACATATAATTATTCAAAAAACGCAGTTTAAGTTTAATATAAGTTATTTCTTAAAAATGTGTAAATATACAATTCATTTTCAAGCCATGAGCCGCCACTGAAGTTAACACATCTCTTATCATATATTAACAACAGTTTTTGAAATATTGAGAAAACATCTTGTGTTTTTGGGGCCCTGTTTTAGTCCAAATGAGGCTCAATTAGGTGTGTTATGCATCTCCCCTTAGCTGCGGTACCTTACAATACAATACCTTCACAGTACCGAAAAAAAAATCAAATAACTTATGACAATTCTACGTATACTACACTATACTATACTACTATATAGTGTATAACATTTTTTACTTGCAATTCTATTGTGATTATTTTAAAAACAAAACCACAACTCAGTTGTGAGTATTTTTTTTTTTTTAATATAAAATTTAATTTAAAAAAATACAACAGTAAAAGAAAACTAATTTATTTTTTAAGGTAAATTATTCATTATTCTCATTCTTAATTATTCCTATTGTTAACCTTTCGTTTTTCTTTGCCGACTGTCTTATACACTGAAATATTGTTATCACATCACATTTGTTTTAATTTTCATCAGATAATTTTCCTATATATTTGGCGTCTAAGCATTTATTTACACATAATTTACTACTAAAAAATATGAAGTCTTATAATTCCATCTCATTTAAATCGCATAAGCGTACATATTAAATTAAATAATAATTTTACAGTTTCTTGTGTCTTTTTTAATACTGCATATATATAAGTATTATTATTGTATTAGGTTGAACCTAATTTCATTATACACACAATTAATTTTTAAGAAAATAATTTTTTTCAATATTTACTTTTACATTTGATAAAATATGCATATGTATAGATCACATTTTTGTTTATACATATACATATTTTAGATTATACCATTTATCCTTGTCGGCAATCAAATTATTTTTACAGAATAATTATTATTGTACTATTGATATTAAAAAATGTTTGTCAGAATGAATATCGTATCAAATAATGATAAGTTATTAACAGTATTTCTGTATTATATTATTATGTAAATAAAATGAAAGATTTGTTTTGTATTTTATGCGAGACTTTCTTTTTCTTTATTGCTGCATCGTATATTATGATCCATTTTTTTTTTTTTTATCATAAAAATGTATTGATAGTGACATTTCAGTAAGCCAATAAACTTTATATTTTGACTTGAACATATATGCTTTACAATGGGCCTGTACGGATAAGGTGTATGTGAAGTTACAGTTATACCGATAAAATATGGTGCGTCATACGTTTGTTGGAGGTAGTAATAGGAGTAGTAAAATAGTGGTGCACACGGGGGTACCTAGTGTGCTTGGACATCTTCAAAATATTGTAAATAGGACTCTACAATTTAAGTCCAAGAGTTAGGGGCTCATATTTTAACTGATATTGCTCAAATTGAATGCAACTTATTCTAAAATATTTAGTAAAAATAAACGATGTTTAGTATAGAAAAAATAAAACTACATTTTATTACAAGCTATAATTGACTACAAAAATGCAAATCATAAGTAATTGAAGCAATCTGAGAAAAATATACGAGATTCAAGGAAAACATATAAAACATTCATTGGGACTAATATACGACAATATTAAATAAAAATTAAAGTTATGTTTATTTAATAATTTTATAATACATTTTAATTTATTAAAAAAAAACCTACACGTTTTGTGAAGATAGGGCCCAAATGTATTACACGCCTATGACCTCGAGTGATGTATAATATTGTACTTTAAGATCTTACAAGTAGGTGTATTTTCGTGCCGACTTTCACGAAAACTAAAACTTCACGTGGCGTATAATGTTTGTAAAACAAACCGCAGAATACATACGACGTACTATGACGTGCGCAGGGCATGTGTAGTTATAAATATGCAGCTGGAGAACATAAAATCCAAATTAGCAGAATTTATTTGTTTTTAAAAATAAATTATAAATTGCTATGTTCACTTTTCATTTCTCTTAAGTACTTGCAATTAATAATTTTAAAAATTCCGAGTACATTAAAAAAGATAATAATTTAGGATGTCAAGTATTTCAATTAGTGTTTTCTGTGCATTAAATTTTTTCGAAAATTTATCAAAATAGTTAATCGATAAAATAAGTATAAAACACAATAATTATACTATAAATAATAAAGCATAGGTACACATGCAGTTCAGAAGAATGGATTCCTTGAGAGTGTTAAAATTATTCATTCTAAAGTAATCCGTAGGGACAAAGTCCTTTACACCCCGTACAACTACCAAGTACAAAATTTTTTAGTGACACCGATTTATAATAAATTTAGTAGTTTTCTATATTTTAACTAAAAATAGTATAAATAAATATTATTATTTTTATCAATAAGCGATCAAACCGGTAAACGGTTAACAAAAACAAAATCCTAAATTCCAGCAATAAATACTAAAAATAAACTTGACCGTTGTCACAATATCACATACGTTATAAATATGTTACACGATAAGCCAAAAAACCCAATACTCCTACTACATAAATACTTATAAAACGTAAGTACATTGTTTTGCGTCCGTGGAATTGATGCATTACCAATGCAAACTGGAATGAACTCACTCTTATAAACGTAAAATAATCCTCTTAAAACAATATTTTTACTTCAAAATAAACTGGGGATGCTAATTTAGAATTTAGGAGTGTTAAGTACTCTCTGACACCCCCGTATATGCACTAATGGGGAGGTTATATACTTATTTCAAAATACATCATACTTCAAGTCTAATAAGTCTGCACACGCTTTACACGTACCTACGACCAACCTTTGACGTTGCAGTGGAAATTAATGCGCATAAACTAATCTAAAACTTTGTTGGTACTTAAACAGAAATAAGTTATACTTTTGGGACATGGGCCCCGAATTTAACGATATAAGTAGAGACTATTATAATAAACGTATTTGCATAGGCTTGCGCAGACCTGAATTTTAGCAGGTGCTCACAATATTTTTGGGTCCTATCTAAACAAAAAGTATTAGCATATTTTAATAAATTATAATGAATATAAATAATTAAATAAACATATCTTTATTTTTTATTTAATATTGTGGTAGTTTTCCTTGAATATCGTATATTTTTCTCAAAATGCTTCAATTATTTTTGATTTGTACTATTGTAGTTAATTGTAGTTGTTATATTATCATAAGTGTTTACGCAATAATATAGAAAATGTTGTTTTATTTTTTCTATTACGAAATATCATTTATTTTTCAACAAAAATATTTGAATAAATTATATTTAATTGAGCAACATCAGTTATAATACAGACCCCTTATTCCTTAGACTTAAATTTTAGAGCCCCCATTTATAACATTTCGTGGAGTGCCCGAGCACACCCGGTACCTCTCACACGTACTACGCATCCAGTGGCGTAGATACAATTTTTTTCTGGGGGGGGGGGTTATTTAAGAGTAAGTTTTTAAGTGTTCTTAGTATATCTTAAAACGAGGTCATATGTAATAATATTACATTTAAAATGGTATTATTATTATGTCCCGTATTTAATGAAAATTATTTTGTTATTCAATTTTTAATATATACCTAATCATAGTAAAATCAAAATATTTTACTATAATATGTAAATATTAATAAATAATAATCAAATATCAATAAAAAAAATTTGTGTGGGGAGGGTGGAAACCCCTTACACCCTTCCCGTAACTACGCCACTATACGCATCTATGTAAAGAATTGGACGGACCCAAGTTCGGCCCTTAACCGAGAATTAAACGAGAATTAGCACCGAGAATTAGACGGCCGTCGTAAGCCTCACAGGTTACTTCTAATTAATTTGACACATTTCTATTGCAATTTTTATAATTCTTATTATTACCAATTATTATTATTCATGAGAGAGAAAAAGAAAATCTAAAAATCAAAATTTTTTATATGTGTCGTGACTGGTACAAGTTCTAAAACTCGTTATAATACCAATCCGTCGTCGGATTCTATGGAAGCATAGGAATTATATTCAGGATCGTATTTAGATTTACTTCTTGTGGGGAGGACTCAAATTTTTTCTTTAATTCAGGCTCAAAATTTACAAGTAAAATTTTTGGTAGTATTTGTATCAGGTAATATTTGTGGTTTTTTTTTTTTTTTCTAATGCCTGATCCACTTAAAATGGTCCTTTGTGTAGTTATTTTTTAACACCTATCTGTGTTTTGAAAGTTTCGATTGTGTTTTATCTAATTTTTCACTAAGTATGGACTGGGTCTTCAATTAAAATAATATATATTATTTATCATTATGGGACGTATAAACGTATAGGCAATTGAGCGTTTAACGCTATAAATAATTTAAACGTTATTCAATTTAAGCGTTTAAACGTTTTACAAATTTTCCGTTTACCGTTATTGACAATTTAAACGTTTTGCGTTATTTAAATTAGTGTACAATTTGAAACGTTTTCAAATGTAGTAATACTATAAAATAAATCATAATTTTTGTTTCTTAATAAAATACCCATTACTTATGTAAAAATTATCTTGGTCTAAAAATTATCGGGGGGGGGGCGATTTCCCCCATCACCTCCCCCCCTCAAATACGTCACTGATTATATTATAATTTATACGAGCCGATTATTTCGTCATCGATTCAAGACGATCAATTAATTATTATGACATTGTTTCTCAGAGTAATCAATGTTTACCATGCGTTGGCAGCAAACGGACAATTATTAATATTTTGAAATAAAATAATAAATAACGTACAGTATACAAAGTCATAATAGTTTATTGACAGACTGACGCGAGTTGATCATTGCTATCATTGCAAGCCGATTACGATTTTAATTTATGTTACTTGACGAAACGCACACGTACAAAACGATTAGTTTTATTATTATCATAGGCCAGAAATATACTTTTATCGGTCCGAGTCTTAACTATAACACGATTTATTATTATCACCGATAAAAGATTTTTTTCTTTTACTTATCTGTATGGGTATTATTGTGTTTTATTTCAATAAACGCGGTTTCCATACAAATTCAAATTACCGGCAGGACGGGGGCCGTGCGTACTTACCATATTGATAAGATCGATTCTATTGCTCGACTGATAACCCTTGGCGCACCCCGAGCCCGCGGGAGTCGACGCTCGTCAGTCCTGCGCGGGCATGTGGTAGGGGGTTTTTCTTTTCATTCCTGACGGACGAATCCGTTCCTCACGCAATTGGACAGTAGTCGTTCTACCGGCAACGTTACCGATAGAGTTTCCGACGTCTTTTGCTCTCCATCTGTTCGTCAATTATTTTTCATCTATCAACATGGGCTGCGTGCATAGTAAACAAGAGACAACCTCCACACCTTCTGTATTCAAAGTAGGATCTAGTAATTTTGGTTTTTTATTTTTTAATTTTATTACAATAAGATATTTTGTACGCGTCTGAAAGTACTTTGTCGATTATTTTTAACATTCTATAGGTTTCAAACGTTGATAGCAATGGTGTTGAAACTAGCCGAATTCATATTGAAATCACCGAACGCGATTTGATTTTGCACAAGCCAAATGAAAGGGATTCACTGGTTTGGCCATTGAAAACAATCCGACGTTACGGATATGAAGGCGTCATGTTCTGCATTGAAGTTGGCCGTTCATCTGTTTATGGTCAAGGAATATTTGCATTTAGATGTAAAGATGCTAAGCTTGTTTTCAATACTTTCAAAAAAGCATTACAGGTATTTCATGTTACTGTAGGCATAGATGCCTATACATAGAAATAAATAAACCATTTATAACTTGTTTTTTGTATTTAAGTGTAGGTACTTAATTAAAATTAACTTATTTTCTAAATTGTATTGCTCTTTATGTAGTTATAACACTAATTGAATCACCTATTTACCAGCTATCAAGTTGTTTAAAAAAAAAAAAAAACATTTTCATTGCCTTGATTTCAAACCAATTATTTTACTCAAAAACCATTCTTAATAATTTTTTTTAACTGAAATAAAACAAATATTAACCACATCAAATTATTAATTAATAAAAATTATAATTTAAATATTTTATAAATGAACAATAAGTACCATAAATATTTTTATTGTATATTTTAGATCAACAATTTAACAAATTTGGCATCAGATATGTCTCTTGAGTTACATAATATTTGTCGTCCGTCGTTCACTCAAAGAAATGCATTTGACAAGATTTATGATGAAATCAGTTTTAGTGGTATAAGTAATATCAGTGGGTCGATTAATAACAGCCAATCACCATATCTTTCGCTGGATTCAGATTCTATAACTCAACCACAAAATATATATGTAAACATGTTCAACAACCACGAAGACAACAATGATCTCCAATCTACTAACTCTGATGAATTATCTAAGGACAATCTTACATACACTGAAGTGGAAATAGTAGCTTGCAACAACCCGGTTAAAAAACCACCTACTCCTGCTGAAACACCAATTTATACAACTATTGATTTTATCAGAACAATGCATTTGAGTAGTAGGAAAATGTTTAAATGTAATGATAATACAGGAGTGAGAAAAACTAGACATGATTATGAATGAGTATCTTACCTTTTATTTTACCATAAAGTACAATATACATTTACCTATTAACTTACTTTAGTTTTCCGACTAAAAAAAAAAAACTACTAAATTATTATAATGGACTCCAGAATATATAAGGTTTTTCAACTGACAATTTAATAATTTTACGTTATTTATATTAATGTATTTATTTTTTTTATTTTTTATTTACTTTGTTTCTAAAAAAAGTAGTCCATATTTTTAAATGTAGGTAATCATATATTTATGCTACAAATAATTACAACTATAAAAAAATTTGCTCAATTCAGAAAATTGTGCTTTTTTTTTTTATTTGTAGTTTTCATATGTATTACTAAAAACATTTCATGTATTTTTTTTAACCATAAGAAATATCCTGATGAAATATTATCATTCATTTATATGTAATTTTATATTCTTACATACCACATTTTATGTTTTCATATTATCAATTTAATATTAAACTAAACTTTTTTATCAATACCAAAATATATTTGTAACAATTAATTTTTTTAATGATAATTATAATACATGGTCAGTGTTATTTTTCAACAAAGTAACATTTATAACTTTATTATTTAGAATTTATAGTATTCAATCTTCGTTGTACACATGCCATTTAACTGCAAATATATTTTATTTTAAGATACATCCTAATAAAATGTTAATTTTAATTTATAAGTAAACTTATATGTGCCATTTTATGTATTTTCATATTATACTTTTAAAATAAAATCAAGAGTTATTATCAAAATATAAAATATATATGTGAAATGTAATTGTTTTTGTGTTAATAATATATTACATATGATTAACTTGAAAAAGAAAAAAATGTAACTTAGTATTCTAAAAAAAAAAACCTAGATTAGTAATAGTATGTAGTTACAGTAGTTGTTGTAGTTTGGTGTTCAAATATATTATAATTCCATACTTAAATCGTGTTAGTTGTCTTGTATTTATTATTAGTTGGCATTTATTGAACTATTATACTCAAATAAAAACATTAAAATGCAACTGAATATTCAACCTACAGTGCAATGTTCTATGCAATGCATTAAATCGATACGTTAATCAATACGTAAAGCTTAACTGATATTTTGTAGCATCAATATGTATAGTTGCAACAAAATAACATTGTTGAATATAAAAAAGTAAAGGAAGGAATAAAATGAGAAAAATTGGTTGTTTTATATTTTTTTTTATAGAAGAGATTTTTTAAAATTAGTTCTTATTAGACATAGTTTTTAATTTGAAACCAACCGTACTTTACAAATATAATAATACTCCAGACTAAGTATATATTTATTTATTTCTATATATAAAATATTTGTTCATTCATTTATATGTTTTTTTTTTTTTTTTTTAAAAAAATTGCCTTTTATTAAAAAATAATTATAGCAACATTTATATGTTAATTTATAAATATTAATCATTTAGTAATTTTTAATTTAATTTAATTTTTATTATTTTACAACTTATTTACTACTATAGTGTTTAACATTTTTATACCCATAGTACAATTATTTGAACTTTATTAAACTGCATTACAAATTTGTTCATTTGTTTATTTTATATTTTAAAGAAGGAATATGTTTTTGATTTTGGTAAAACTTCATGCATGTATAATTTTTTCTAATCTTCATATTACTTTCTACTTATAAATCTTAATTAATGGTACTCATAATTTTAAAGATGGATAAGCCGATCATTTTTATCTAATGTAAGTTTTATGTTAACAAGTCATTAATACCACACATTAAGGTAAGAATAGATACTCATTTGTCATATATGATCTGTTAAGTTGATCGACTTACCTATAATTATAGTTGTTTCTATATGCTGTTTAATATCTTATGCTGAATATTCCAAATTATAACTTATATACGTACATAAATATTTATTTATCGTTAAGTGATTTTTTTTATCAAAAGTGGTAGAGCTTCACCATAGCATATGAGTATGATATATATATATATATATATATATATTACAAGTGGTATGAGAACAACATTGGTTGTTCTAATTGTACTTATTTACTAACAAAAAATAATTTTGATCATGAATATATGTTAATATATAGTATATAAAATATATGTTATCATGTTTTATAAATTTAAAATTTTATGTCTGAGTAGGAGGTAGTCAAGAAACATTTCTAATACGGTTTCATTATTTATGCAGTCAATTTATTATTAAAGTTAAATAATTATTTGAAAAAAAAATCGAAACTTTCATAAAAATGCAAAATTATTTAATAATGAAAATGCAGAGAAAAAGTATTTAAATGTTAAATCATTAATACTTTAGTCTCATCCTACAAGTACATATTTTTGGAGATCACATGGCCATGATCATTATTTTTTTAGCATTGTTAACATATTGTGCCTTTATGCCACAACAGAACTGAAAAAATTAAGACAAAATAAGGTGGGTACCTAAGTGTTTTGATAGATAATGTATTATCATATTGTTATCAATTATTTTTTAGTATCATCATTGATTATGGTTACCGGTATTTATAATCAACGGTATCATGTACAATTTGAATAGGTAATGGACAAGTCTGCCCGCTCCTTTAGATAATGATTTGTATAGCAATTTATTGCGTTTATTTGCTTTTTAAATAGCAGTCTTGGAGGGCGATAAGGAAAACTAATAAGGTGACACAAAATTGTTTGTCAATTTTCAACATCACTATTCGGTATTTGGTTTTAATCATGATTGGAGGAGGTCCATTTCATAGAGTAGGTCACTTTAAGGTCCACATACAATTGTGGTATTAACTGCCCCCCCCCCGTGAAAATTTCTACGGACTGCCTTGGTAGTGGACGTGAAATTATTCTTAACATCTTTGAACGGTTAAAATCAACTAAATGTTGACCAACAAACGTTAATCTTCGTACAAAAAATCAGTTCTATAATCGATAAACAGTTACGATGAGTACGATCTTGTACGTTTACGCGAGTAACATTACGGAAACGTGTCAACTGCGCCGCGGGACTGTGGTTCTTTTTGTTTTGACGTGCGTACGAAACGCAGATCACATTTAATTTCCGTACGATTCGTTTTGCACATTCTACCATTGGGTTGGGTTTCCGGTCGACAGTTATTGTTCGTACGATTCTATGCGTCTCGCTGGCTGTACCGCGGGATCTGCAATAATATTTACATTATTACGGGTTGCACTAAATCGCTGTCTATTATCAGTGCACTTTGTATCGCTTACGCAGATAATTTTAATAAATAATAATAATTTTTGTAATTTTTGTCGAGTTTCGTGTTATCAAAATTTTGTATTTTAACGATGTTCTCGGTTATCATCTTTAATCGGTGTACCTGTAGGCACTTTGATTCATTGAAATAATAATTATAATAATAATCGTTTACGTGTTCTGTCGAATCTAGGACATTTCGCGGTGACATTTTTGCGAAAGATTTACGAAAAACAAAAATGTAAAACTGGTTAATTTTTTTTTGGTGTTGATTGAATATTTTGAAGCATTCTGTAGAACTTACGACCAATGGTGCGACGGTAAAATGCATAGTATTAATTTGTGTGATCTGGGGCGAATCGACTCGAGTGGCGAACGCCAATGAAGGCCCGACTGGGCCCTTTAATGTCGGGGCCACTGTTTTTAATTTGGACCCATTCAATAAATATTCATAATAACAGTAACTATAATGTTTTATACAGCATAAGACGTAGTATTGTTACCTATAAATATTATATTGTTAAATACAATTAAGATAGAACTTAGAAGGTTGTAGGTACAATATTGTTAATTTTTTTTCAACCTATTATATTTATAATAATAATGGCTCTACAGATTGTGTTGTTATCGATGATCAGTAGGTAACAATCGGTTAATATGTTGAGTGGAATTGAACAATTTGGGCTTCTTAATTAATTGAATCAGTATAATTTTAATGATTGCTGTCATTATTAGTTGTAATTCGTATTGATAAAATTGTGTATATATTTACTCATTTCTGCTTGATTTTCTATAAATTTGTCTATAATCTACAGATTCGGTACTGAGATAGAGATATTTTTTATTTGTTTAAAAAGTAATTTTCTGATAAAACACAGTGTATAGTACCTAACATACATTTGTACATTGTAAGAATCTATATTGTAGCTTAACTATTTAAAAAAGTAAATATTTACACATGTACAAGTCTTTTTCACAGTATTGGACTTTTTTTTTTACATTACACATTATATGTATTATATGAATACAACTATACAGAAAATTATAAAAAACTGAACTCACTAGAAAAACCTGTTAACTTGTAAGAAACTATTTATCGTAGAGGTATCTACAATTATTCTTTAAATACATTTGAATCTAAAAATATTTTATCAATTATGTATCAATAATATACGTCTTATATTATATAATGATTGACATTGACATAAATAATTTTTGTATAATATTTATGTAAATGTATGTATACATATGTACTAAAGTACGAAATATAAAATATTAGCTATCCGGATTATCTGGATGTCCAGATCAGTGAGACTACTGTATAACGTCTTATAAGCTTAAGAAGCTGTACATTTTAACAAGAAATGTATAAAGGATAAGGATGTGGTATATATTAAACCTATATCTTATTTTTAAATACATCAGAGATAGATTATGAAAATTGAGATGAATAATCATATACTTCTTAAGTTAATGAATGTCTTATGTCACTCCCATTGATAATCTTGGAAAAGCATACAACTAATGAATAATTGACAAGTATATCAATCAAGGGAATAGTTTAAGACAAGACAAATTGTCACTGTTTATTTGTTATAATAAAAACGTACAATCTATTTTATGTTACAGAGGAAATAATTTCATTGGTTACCAAATTTTTAGATTTTATAAAATAATATGGTTATCATTATTCTAATAGTGCGCTTTATTAATAGAGTTTTTATAACAAACTAAAGCACTACAATAATATTTGACTAAATGAGTGAATAACATAAATATTTAAAATAAACATCTTTAATAAATTAAATTAAATTTAAAAAATTACACATAAATAAAATTTAAGTAAAAAAAAAAAAAAAAAGATCTAGAGATATTGATCAATTTGTAATAAATATATTCAATTAATTTAATACTAATAGATGTATTAAAATTTCCTTTTAATACGCTTTAAATGACAAAAAAAAAAATTCTCAGGGCACCTGCAAAAATTCTTAAAATATAAAAATATAACTAACAATTACATATTATACATCACTGTCAAACATAGGGAACATAATAAATGATTTATTTATTGTACATCAGTCTTAAATTGTTCTTAAAATATTAGGAACAATTCATGGTTCAGAATTTGTTGTCAAAGCAACAGACCCCATTAATGTATTTTTAAAAATAATTTTAGACATTGCATTTTTGATGATAATAAAATGTCTCTTAAATTCTAAGCCGCAACCTCTTGATAATCTGAAGTCAATCAGGGTTTGATGATTCATTGGAAATATACTTGATTTGAATACCAGGCGTTGGTTAGTAGTAGTTATTGTAATCTGTGAGACAAAGTAATATTAATTATTTCTATTCTTATAAATATAAATGTATACAATTTTACCACACTAGATGAATTTAATTTCCATGTATAGCCCAAATCATCAAGATATTGTGATAAATTGGTTAAAGCTTCTTCAGGTGTTTTACAAACAATAAACCTTGTCATTCTCTTTACTAATTTCTGCATAGAGTTCTGAAATAGTATATAATTTAAGAAAATACACAATTCATTTTTTTCTTATTTAAAATAATTAAATTACACTTGGAGTTGAAGTTGTTTGTGATGTCAAAAGTTGAGAAGATAACAATAAATCATTTGCTTGAGTGGGTTGAGAAAATGAATGTATTTCAGATTCCTGAGGCAAAACAGATGTAGAAAATGGCATGGGTGTTGGAGCAGGTTGAGAAAAACATGGGCGAATGGCATCTAAGTCTCCGCCAGACCAAGCAGAAACACCTGTTTTATATTTTAAAGGGATAATTGATAAATAATAATAAAAAAAACTTATTGCACTACATTTGACGAATCAAAAGCTCATGTAAGAAGTTTAATAGCTCAAAATATGGATACCTAAAGATGTTAGACATTTTGTATTAAGTAATTGATTCGAATAAAATAAAAATATACCACTAGTTTTTGATTGATTGAACCAGGGATGTGATTGGATTTTTTTTATGTCATATCTTTTAGATGCTATCGGTATTAATATCTTTCGCACAAGAGATAAGGCCATTGTATTTAATCTGCTCCACGGCGAATGACTGGCATAATCATTAGTTTTCCACAATTTATAATCGTTATCATAATCACACGGTACTTCCCAAGGTAGTTCTTAACAAAAATATTAATAATTTTTAATTTTATATACTTATATGAATGTTGCAATGTACATCTTAAAATCTAAAATTTAATTAAATTTAAAAATTAATTTGTACAATATTTAAAAACTTATAATCTAAAGCAAATATTTGAAACAATCATATAAAATTATGGAATTATTTGATGCAATATCGAGTGTCAATAACTTTGGTACAAAAACTGTGCGAGTTGAAAAATGTTAACGAACAGCTAATGCACCAAAGAGATCAACACCGACACATTATTCCATTATTATATTCAACAATACATATGACTTAGAATATAATAATAAATTTAGAACAATCACCTCCAGAAAGCATAGTAATCAGCACAATAGCACATGACCAAATATCTGAAGGTTCAGCTTGAAAAGGTACTTGAGAAAGAACTTCTGGGGCCACATATGGACGAGTGCCGCAATTTTTTTCCAATTTACGTCGCTATTTCCAAAATATTATAAAAGGTTAGTTGGATTGTTGAATAACTTTCTTGAATAAACTAAAGGCTTATAGGAAATGTATTGATAACATTATTATATAATGGTACAATAATGATAAAAATGTATTAATTAAAATGTATTTGAGTTACAGATACAGATATTTACATTGTTTGTATAATACTATTTTATTTGTACATAGTTAATTTATCTGTTAGTATATGTGTTTTAACATATGATGACTAAAACACAGTACTAACTACTCTCTGGAAATTATATGGAAATCATGTTCACAGAAGAAAAGTTACATATAATTATTATATAAACTTGATATTAATGTGCAAAAGTTAATCATTCAAGAAAGTCAATAGTTTTTAATCACTAAAAAAAAATTTATAATGTACATACTTTTCCACCGCATAAAAACATTGTAGCCAATCCAAAATCACTAATTTTCAAATTTCCTTGTTCGTCCAGTAATAAATTTTCTGGTTTCAAATCTCTATGTGCAATACCATTACTGTGTAAGTAATTCTAATAAAATAATTACATAAATTATTCATAAATTAAGAAGAAAATTATTCCAATAAATAATAAACATACAACTCCATTTATTAGGTCTTTGAAATATTTTCTAGCATCGGACTGTGACATCCCAACACCAGGTTCTAATTTTAAAATTAATATTAATTATTTAACTAGTAGCATATCGGTGAATTAATGATATAGTTTACTCACCGATCTTGTCGAATAGTTCACCTCCAGATGCATATTCCAGAAATATATAATAATAGTCTGAGGTCTGGCGTTGTCCATAATATTGTACAATGTTCGGATGTTTTAATCGGCTGTGTATGGCTGCTTCTTTTTTCACCTCCATTAAGACATCCGAATGGAGTCTCAAATTGACCGTTTTCATGGCCACGACGCTATTCAGCGCGCTGTTGATTAGGAGTTTTACCCTGAAACAAAACAACCAAGATGATGAAAAACAAGATTATAACCGGTGATCAGAATCGGATTGGCCTATCGGGAAATCGGGAGTCTTCCCAATGGGCCGGTCCTTGTTTGGGCTGCTCTAAATTATTATATAATTACCAAAAAAAAAGTTTTATTTTGTAAAATAAATAAAAATCATTAAACAAATAAATATATATTTAAAGATGCATTAAGATCAAACTTCAAGCTCAAGTTGTAATTGATTAATCATGTGACTTACCCAAAACTATTATAGCTATAATTATAGTAAAGTTTGTAAATTTTAATAATTTAGGGGTGGAAACTAAACAAATTTTGAAATTAATGCAAAATAAAGTATTTTTTGGGAGTAGGAGGGGTAAAATAGTTTAATTTGCGGTTCATGGGCCGGTTTGTTTCATATTTTCTGGACAGAAAATAATTGTCAATCCGCTCCTGCCGGTGATATTCGAAGAACACTTACTCGCCAAAGGAGCCTTCTCCCAAAGTCTGGGCGATCGTCCACCCTTCGACGAATTGTGAACTCATGAACGGCAATCGTTAAATGACTAGAAAAGAAAAAAAAAACTTTATTAAAATCTTCTCGTCAACCGTGTTTACGAGCGCGGGGTCAACCACGCCGTCTATAAGTCGTCACGACGATGTAGAACGATAAAATATGTACCGGCCAACGCGGAACCGATCCGTGTAGACGGGAAATCTGAGCAAGTGCGAACGTACAGCGATTGTTTGAGAAAAAAATATATATTAACGGTGACGGCTGGAAAACCGGAAGAATAGCCAAAAATAGGCCCGCACGACGAAAAAAAAAAAAAAAATACGGTAACAGACGTGTGGAATGGAAACCGGTGGAAACACTTACCTGTTACGGCGGCGAACGGCGGAGAGCACGACGTGTAGGCTGGACTGCGCGCACCCGTGACCGGCAAACAAATAACAGTCGACTCGCACCGCGTAGTGGTGCTGCTGCTGAGGAACAATAGAAACGCGAGACCTGTTTGCGCGGTCGTCAGAACGGCGTTAAAGGTTATCTCGCGGGTTCCAGCCTCTTCGGACCACTGTCGTCGAGACGAGGCACCCCTCCACGCCGCTCGAGGGACCACGTTCAGCAGTTGGTTGTGTGACGCACGCGACGTCGCGACATTGTGCACTCTGGGGGTAGTACCGCTGCCACATCCTGGCGAACCGAAAACGAACACCTGGTGCTTAACAACCTAAACCCGTGGTCGTAACTACGGGGGCGTTCGGTGTTGTACGAAACCGGGCGGCGTACACCGTCACGTATTGTACAAGTGTTGTTGGATCGCGGACCGTGGTCGCTCCACGCTCGGACGAAGAATCCATTATCTCTCACGACCCCGGGTCGTCACGGTTGATAACGATCATTCGTGATCACCCGCTCACACCAGCCGTGATAATAGCAACCGGTTGATGGTCTGTGCGCCGACTAATTCGATGGCAACCGGTTGTCGCATTGTCGTGCGCCTACGCGAGCGGACGGTCCGGGGACCGGTATCATCACGAGTTCGGCGAAACCGGTGCTCATCGTCTCGGCGTTACATTTCAGTACCGGCCTAATGGACGTAGGGCAACCGTGTATTTTTTTTATCTATTTTTATGAACTTTATGGTCTTTGGTATGTCTTGATTTCCGTCGGCGGTAACCATAAACAACCCTTTTCCGGCGACAATATAATTTAAGATTGTTTTTGGATAAAGTGATACACCTGATTCGTAGTATGTCCTGCCCAGCGCGACGCCCACTGTTCGCCCATCTCCCCATAAGGCCTGCTCTGGGTACGATGACGGTTTCGACACGAACGTTTTCGATACTTACATAAGTATGTATTGTGTTTGTATCGTATTTGACGTAATGTATTATGTGTAAAAATTGAATATACTTTTGGATCTTGTGAGTAAAATCAAAATAAATAGCAACAATAAAATAATCATTAATTAAATAAATATTAAAAATCAGTTAATGATTAATACTCGTAAACTAATATATATGTAAATAAATAAACAAATATTTTTTATGTAGTAATAAATAAATAAATAAATCCTTAGCCTGGAGTATTTTTATACATATACAGTACGAATGGTTTCGATAATTAAAAATTCATCATCAGCTATTTACATATTCAATAAAATCACAACTCATTATTTATTTTATTAGTCGATTTTATTTTATTTGTACCCGATTAAAAATGTTTACCATAATTCGAAGCCGATCGTAATTTACAAGTATAATAATACTTCAGGACAGTTTGACCTTAACCGTTAATTATTGCTTCGGCTCCATAATTCGTTTTTGAATTCGTCATTTGCGATAAACGTTAAATTAAGTTAGGTTCAAAAAACGGTTATAGTTATAATGTTGTAAATTAAATGGTCAACCGAATATATTATTAAAAAAACATTTAAAACGTTTATGTTTTTCGAAAATTAAGATAGAAGTGTCAAAAAAATGTTCATGATTGATATACCTAATTAACATTATTAAGTTATTAGATCTTGTACATTTAACCAGAATAACGTTTAGAAATAATACGTTCTTGAACATATAATCAGAAAAACGTTTTACAGTATTTTTCTCATTATAGCACTCCTATATGTGAACGTTTTTAAAACGGAGACAACGCATGCGAATGTGGACAATTTGTGGTGTCCTCTCAAGTTTTACGTTCTTTCGATGTTTTTGATATTAATATAATATTATTACCTTATCAGATTATTGCTACCATCAATAATACAATGATCATTATGATCGTCTGTACAATAGAGTAACAAATTATGGTATTGTGGTTTCTAGTTGACATTCAGTAAATATACACTTATACATTTATACATTTATACATTTATGTACTTGCTTTATTGACGGTAAAGTAATACACAGATAAACAATATTATAACTGGACTTATATTTTATCAATCTTACGTACTTTTTTACGTTTTGGAATCGAACTAACAACTAAATGTTGTTTATACCTGAAATTGTGAACATTCTAAGTTGATTCAATTATTAAGTATTTACATTATTTAATATTATTTTGTACTTAAGTAATAACCAGGAGTGTATTGGTACGTATACGCGGGTATGCGCCGAATACCCGTCAGCAGATTTTTGATTTTCGGCGTATACTTCATACAAAATATTATTTTTTTAGTATACGTTCCTAAAATAACTCGTAAACAAAACAAAACTTATTTAATAGTTCATTGGAAATATTTTTATGTTGAAGATTACAGTTTAAACTTACAGTTTGATTGAAATTTAATGTATTTTAAGTTCAATTTAGTAAATAACATTTTGAAAAATGGATGTTATTAAATATAATATGGAGTACGGACATTCAGCTCATGGTTCATAAATCTGCATCAAGCAATTTATAACGCATGGAAAATGTGTATCTTGTAATTTTGCAATTTAGTCTTATTAGAAGTTATAAACATGTAAGGGATTAATATAATTTATTCGAGCGTAGCGAGAAAAAATTTGTCGAGCGAAGCGATAACATTTTTTTAGAATTAATATACAATGTATATTATATTTATATTATACTATTATATTATAATTATTATTATTATTATTATATTATTGTATATTATTCATATTTTATTAGTGCATATACCCATAAATTCTTCTTTCTTCTTTGGCTGGCATTTATTACTCTTGAAGAGTTTTTGCCACCATCACGATCTGTCTCCATTCCTCTCTGTTATGAACTATTGTCTTCCATTCTTGTACTCCTATTTTCTTGAGGTCTTTTTCCACTGTATCCAATTATCTTTTTCTGGGCCTTCCGCGAGGCCTCTTTCCCGTAGGTCTCCATTTCAGCACCGTTCTAACCGTCTCTTCCTCATTTCTTCGCATACCCATAAATATATTTACCTATACATCACTGGTAATAACTATGCCGAAAAATATGAATTGTGATCATAGGCGGTACTACGGGAGGGACAAGGTAGGTGGCTGCCCCCCCTGCGAGTTTTTTCCTCTCACTATACATTTCAAATATTGGTTGTTAACCCCTCATATCACATGCTTATTTAGAGTCTGCATAGTTGTAAGTAATAATATAATTATCTACAATTGTAGAACTATTCATGTAAATATGCTGATAAGATTTTTTGCGTCAACAATTTCAATATTATTATAATTTATTTTTATCATTGACAAATTATGAACCAATAATATTACTTTATTATTATCTGTATCACAAACGTTTTGTATGATTTTATACTTTGATTTAAAGTGTGTATTTTATTTAGTATTGAGTTTTTTGGATAATACTAATTATAATAAAAATTATGAACTCAAATCTAAGTAAAAAAATAAAAACTTTATACGACTTTTTCATACAAGAACCATCGTAGGCAGCTCTACAGGGCGTGCCGGGTGTGTCTTGGCACACCCTAATGTGAATAATGCGAATAAAAAAAAATCAAATAATTACAATTGAGAATATATGTGCATACACATTAATTAAATTTTAGTTTTTGTAAGTAATATTGCAAGTGTTCAGAATAAGTTTGAAATTATAATTACGTGTATATTTTAGCAATCGCTATTTTACATCATTAACGAAGCCTTTATTTTTAGAATTTAAATCATAACACAGTCTATACGTAAGTACTTATAACCTCCCCTTTATATTTTGAAAAATAACCAAAAAATGACAGGGCACACTAAAATGTATCATTCTGAGTCCGCCTATGAGAACTATCACAGGTAAATTGTGGTAAGTTATTATTTTAAAATTGTATAAGATAAAATAGTATAAATGTAGGTATTTGTAAGTGTATTATTCATTTTACAAAATAATTTTATTTGAAATAAGTTAAAATTGTTATCAATAAAATACTTTTTTTATAGTATTGCTAATTTAAAGATTTAGACAAAATAGTGTTAATATTTTACTTAAAGTATTTCCTACCCCCCCTGCCAAGAGGGTCTAGTAACCCCTATGGTAGTGATAATCCAGTAAAACGGTACTTCACATATTACGCGGAAGGTGAAAATGTTTATAAATCTACGTATAGTAGAAACTCGATCAACCGACATTGTCGGGACAATATTGATAAAATATCATCTGCTATTATTATAATTTAAATTTTGGTATTCTTGTTGTATGCCATATACCACTCGCTTCTTTATATGCCATCTACCATACATGTTTATATAAAAATATGCATTAATATATTATAATATGTCGGTAAATTAGTATATTACAGTATAATATGTCAATAAATATGTATTAAAAACTAAAAGTTCATTCTTTTCAAGTATAGAATTTAGTTTACGAACCACGGTAAACACAAGGAGTGTTGATTTCAATAAGTCATATTTCCTTTAAAAAAGCTATGGTATTTCCTTCTGATTGAACAATCGAATAAAAATGTATGGCTAACATAATGCTTTAAGTATTTTAACTGTAGAATAATGTATCTCATATCACGAACTAAAATGTAACTGATTTTCTCAGACGTTTACGATTATAGTCACGATTACTGCTATACTTTATTATTGAAGTTAAATCGTTAAGATAATACTTAATCGCAATTGAATTAATAGGAATGACCTAATATATATACATATAAATGCTCGACAGATGACAGGTTTGCGTTAGACTGTATACGACACGAATACGTAAATTTTTAGCTCATCGATTGACGTTTTGTATTCTGCTTTTGTTTTTATTATTTGTGCTAATAAGATATTAAGTGTTTATTATGTCTAAATCTAAAATAACGTACTACTTTGCTGTTGCCAACAACAATAGTTTACCATTTGTTATTTATTAACATATTTTTACAGTTTGTACTAACTAAAATTAGTAAAATTATTTAATTAAGTGAAATTAAGTCTTTAAGTTATGATTTTTTTTTCAATGATTAAAGTTTATGTTGAAAAATCAGTCTCATCCCCACCCCATTATGACAAAATTATTTGACCATCACTGATTGACGATCGGTCATCGATTTTCATGAGTTTTTAAACAATTTATTAGTAGTTGTTATAAGTTGTTTGGTCACATTCCAGTTTCCGACGGTGAAACGTTTCTCTTGTCGTAAACGTATTAAAAATATTCCTACGTACTTACCGGTTATCCTTGACCTTTTTTTCGAGACACGTGTGGTAATTTTTTTTATTTGTTCTCCTCTCTACTCCTTCCATCACCATATAGATAGGATTACACTTTGCATGGCAACTCGTCGCACGAGTCGTAAATTCTCTAGAGTTAAAAGTTAAAAAAGTAAAATTTTACCGGTTCATACTAATGCACTAAACTTATATACTGCAGTTCATGACGTTGCAATAATGCGACCAATACGCGACGGCTGCTTAATTATAATTCTTTATACCAGTAACGATGTAAAGCTATTGAATTATAAGTAGATGAAGTTGTTAATAAATAAGTTTTTTTATAATTTCTTTATGTACGCTTAAAATAATAGACAGTAAAAAAAAAAAATTATGCTAATATTCATCGATAAAATGTAGTATTCAAATTAAATCATTTGCAACATAAAGTAATTATTAAGCAGTGCTCTATAATATGATATGCACAAACGTTCGGTATATTTAATCACTATAAAACCGTATATATGACAAGGTAGGTAATACCTATATTTTAACTAGGTACTATTAGGTGTTGAAATACAGTTTAATATTTTTTTAAATTAGTAATAACATGGATATCAGATATAACTAATATTCGTAAGTAACCAGAAAAATATGAATTGTAGGATTGATTTCAAATTACGTTTAAATTATAAATTAAAATTAATTTTGTTATTTTGTTTTCTACTTTTAATTTTTATTATTTTAACAAGGGTAATTAATATAAATGTCCACTGATGAATTTAAAAATGTATTATAATATTATAAATATTATGTATTATTTATTATTAATTAGTAAAATCACAAATAAATTTGTTATATTGAATTATAATTTAGTTTAAGAGTCAAAATACCCTTTAGTCTTAACATCGGGCCCTGTGGCGCAACGGATAACGCGTCTGACTACGGATCAGAAGATTCCAGGTTCGAATCCTGGCAGGGTCGAATAATTTTTTATACACATCATTCGCCTTAATAATTTAATAGTGAATTTTCAACATTTTTTTTTATATTCTAGCAAACTGTTCATTTTCATGCGCAATTGTTGATTTCATGGATTATTTAATATTTTCATAAATAATCAGTAATATTTTAGTAAAAAATGATTTCAATAATTGTGATTATAACCAAGGCTTTGCACCCGAATAATTTTTTCAGGTTTCGGGTGTTGAATACATTCGGGTGTTCAAACACTACAATACAACATTTAAACAAACGTTTTGGTGTTAATAACCGTTATTATTCGGGTTAATATTGGTTAATACGGGTGTTAATTAGTCAAGGAAAAATATTATTTTTTATTGGTGGAAGGTGGTGAGGAGGCTGAGCCCTCCCTCCAATAATGAAATATTTATATTTTTTGTTACCTGCCTATGTAATAAAATATCAATTTCTTATACAACTGTGCAACAGTTTTTTAGACCAAACTATCGTTATGATAATTTCAAGCAATGGTGTAACTACGATTTATTTTCGGGGAAGAGGGGGTTATTTTAAATGTGTATGAAGTTTATAAATTATAATATCTATAAAATTAAAAATACTAACACTATGTCCTACTCCTAGTTAGTGCGGGAATATCTTATGCGACAAAAAATAAACTATTTTGTATTCTGTGTTTGTGTTTGTGTCATAGGCGGAAATTGGGGGGGCGGGGTTTGAGGGGACTAAGCACCCCCAGAAATATAAAGTACAAGTCTTAGCCCTCCTAGCCCTAAAAATTGTTAAGTGACTGAAAATACAATAATTATTATAAATTTAAAATTCATTTTTAATAACCAAATTAAAAAAAAATATTCTATGAAAATTCAATAAATCATTCATAAATAAATTCATAAATCAAATTCGTAAGATTTTACAAACTTCTAGTCATGACTTGGAACGATCGCAATTAATGTAATATTAATAATATGTAATAATACCCGTATAGGTTGTTTAATTTAATTAATAATTTCTGTTTAGAATACCTACTCCAAAAATGTATAAAATAAGGCACTTAATAGTTTTTTTTGTTTAAATTGTTGATTAAAAATGTCAAATTGTCAAACTTCGTGAATTGCCTTGTTGAAATAAATAATTTCGCACAGTGGTATCCATAGGTATAATAAGCAAATAATCCCCACCCTCCCACAAATTTCACCAAATTTTTCCTTATAGTTTGTGGTGCGTGCACACACTAAAAACGCACTAACTAAAACATAGCGTAATACAAAAATAATAATAATTTGTACTTATGAATGTTACGATGAAATTATTACAAAAATTGACAATTCACGCCATAGACATGTGTACTACACGCCATACACTGAACAAATACGAATAATGCGAACAATAATTTGGGTAATCGTACGCGAGACATCAATTCTATTTCAGACTTACAGTATTGCAATAAATAACGACTCGTTGATTCGTAGACCTATTACCTATTAAATTATAATAATACGACGTATTCGCTTGGGATAATTTTAAAAATAGTATCCCAGTTGTTTACACTCGAACATTCAACATACTATAGTATTCATGCAGACATGTCAATTTGATATAATGCTATTGTCTTTATTTAGATAAATTTAGATTAATTAACAATTTTGTATATTATTTGAGAAATTATTCCTGTGAATAATAATTTTACTATTAAACAACTAATGACAAAATTGAAATAACCACAAAAAATACATACAAAATTATATGTCACATAAAGATTGTAAAATAAAAAATTTTAGGGTTTCGGGTTAAAACCAATATTTTATTCGGGTCATGGTTAATTCGGGTATTTAAAAAAAAAATCATTCGGGTTATATGGGTTTTGGGTGTTTGATTTTTTAAGGGTTTTTAGGAGTGTTACGCGTTCGGGTTAATTCGGGTACAAAACCCAGATTATAACTACTTAGTGTTTAGATTTTTTCTTTTTTTACCATAATTATTACTTATTGTACACCTGTATAGATTGTAATATTCTAAAATAAAGTGATATACATATTAAAAAAATTATTTAGTGATAAACTATTAAAATTTAGTATTTATCTATTGACTATGTACCTAAAATTGAGATTGTCGTATTTTTTAAATTGTATTATTTTTAATACGCTGATAATTTGCAAGTTTGCCCGTATAATATTTTTGGTTGTAGATATTACAGTGGAACGTCGATTATCCGCACCAATTGGAACCGAAGGGGGTGCGAATAATCGATTTGTGCTGATAATCAAACAACCATTGAAAATTGTAATATAAAGTTAAAAACTAATTTACTAGATATAATACTAAATATAATATTCATACATAATATAAAAAATTATTCACATATATATATACTTATACATAATATAACATTATAGTACACGATATAACATAACGAATGATAAAACTAAATTAAATTAAACTAAAAATAAATTTGTACTCAAAAATGTTGTAGTGCGGATAATTGACGGGCCGGATAATTGACGTGCGGATAATCGACGCTCCACTGTATATTCAACCTATGACCTAACTCGTATAAAAAAAATGTCGAATGGAATATTACTGTATATTGCAACGTATTTTGATAAATATTATACTGTGAAACGTTAAATATATATTTGAAAAATACGGTGAAGTGTCTTGTTATATAAAATTGGATATTCTTTGACAACTTCAGCTTGTTCAGTTTTTATTTGTTATTTTTAAAAATAATAAAAAACCAAATTGTTTTATAAAATATTATGATAAACCTTCGGTAGATATAAAATAGAATATTAATAATAAAATGTCAATATATGAACATAAAATTAGGAATTCACATTTGATCTTCACCGCGTTATTAATTTAGTATTTTTGTCCGTAATAAAATATATGTGGATATATATTTTCAATACTGCCCCCGCGTCTGTTTGAATGATTCTCTAAACAAATATTTAAAAAAATATTAAACTATTACAGTGTTACTCTTTTCTAATTATTTGAAGGTTTTTATTTATTTTACGTATATATTTAATGTTTCAATAAACTATTTAATTGTTATATTATACAATATAATCTTACAAAAAAAACTTACCTTATGGTGTTGCAAGTAATAAATGGAAACATTTCCTTGGAAATATGTTTTTGAAAATGAGTAGTTTTAAAATCAAACTTCTAACTACTCAAATACAATCACAAGTAATTCTTGTGTAAGAACGAAATAGTTTTTAATTTTTTTCTCAATTGTGGGGTACAGGTTCACAAAAAACTAATCTATTCTTAAAACAATTGAATTCGTAAGTGATATTTTTTTTAAATATTTTTCATGAAGTAAGTATTATTAATTACATTACGTATTTCACTGTAGCACTTTTAAATTATAACAATTAAAATTCAATCAATTTTTTTGTTTGTTTTCAAACAAAAATCAGTATAAAATCACACGGACAAAGTATATCGTTCGACTTCTCATGACAAAACAGACTGCGCTTCAAAAAACAAAAAATTATCCATCATATCGGTCGTTTGCATCAGTCGCCATTCATGATCTCTGCCCACAGGTAGGCCTTCATTGCAGACGGCGAGGTGGCCAAGGCGAATTCGTTCGCACCAGTCGCAAATTTCGTGAAAAACGACACGAGGGACCGACAACGTTGCAAAAACCGGCGATTATGAACAAACGATGCCCTCTCTCTGCCATTCACCCGGCTCCGGTCGAGATCTCTCAACGTCCGATCACCATACGAGTTTTGTTCTTTCTCATGTGATTATTATATTTCGAAAATACAACACAATATATATTTTATTAAACATAGGGCCGACCAAAGCTATGGGTAACCTGGGTGACTGCCCAGGGTACCATCACAGAAGGAGCGCCAAACTCAAAATTTATATTTCATACGTATTATCAATCTACACAATTTAAAATATTTACCATTCATTGTAGATTAATCTGAAATTGAAGATACATTTGGAATTTTCGTATCATATTTACTCTACTGTACTCTTTAGCGAAACAGTTGGTTTTGTTACTCTATACTTTTAAATAAAATAGTAAAATAATAATATTTAGATGATCGAAATAAATGATAAAATATAATAATTATTTTCATTTCATAGTCACGACTGGTCATCTATTCCGATGATATACCTATATCTTAAAATATATTGATTTAGACTAGATATTCTAGTTTTCGCGAATGTATCTGTGTAATAGATCTTTCCTGTAATCAATTTACGTATGTAATATGTATATGTATTTACGTAGTTCACCATTTATTAATAAATTCATAAAAATATTTTATCATTACACTCTTCTATTTAACAGACTATTAGCATTATATTATTTTTTATTTTCCTACTATCGAAAGATCTAACGATAAAATAGGAAATCAAAGAATGTTGTTTGCTACGTGTTCTGCTGTATCCACTGTCCAGTCCAAATTAACAGGTAATAAATACTCATCAAAAACACTCCATGTAAAAACATAGCTAAGTAAAAAAAAGTTACAAGAGTTATGATATAAGAAGTTGTTGAGTAATTTCATAAACTAATTTACATAGAAGTATTTATAACTCTTTATATTTAATGAATTGTATTTATTTAGTACATTTTATAATGTATATAATTATTAATAATTATATTTAATACCTTAATACATAATAATTTTACTTAGCTTAGTGTGGACACTAGAAGGATAAATTTAAATAGTAATATTGTTCTATAGTGTAATTATAGTAAAAATATGCAAAATGATGCGAATATTTATGTCGATATCGAGACTTAGTGCACTTGCTGTCTTAGTTGTATGGTCATAAAAAATAATAGCCGCGCTAAGCTAAGTAAAATTGTTTGTACTATATATACTTCATTAAATACAAACAATTATAAATACTTTTATATTAATGAATTTATGAAATTACTTAGCCACTTTTTAATATCTTATCTTTTGTAATTTAAGTGGTTTTTATTTTTTACTTAGTGATATTTTTACACTTTGTTTTCGATGAGATATGACTCTTTTATTTTTATTACAATTCTGGATATAATAAACCCATTCCAGATGATGATGAAATTGTTTTCTTTTTCGGTGGAGGGGAGGTATTTTACTGCATAATTAAAATTACGATTATTGCTAGAAAACAACTATAAACACGTCTATCTCCACGTGGCTACTGGTCGCAATAAATATTAAATAATATAACTAAAGTTACTTTATAAATTTTTTTGCAACAGTTCTTACTTTAATTCATTCATTTTAAAGATCACTTTTATGTTGATATTTTAAACAGAAATAATTTTGTTCTTTTAGAACTCAATTGTTTTTCAGACAATGTATTCTGTTTTTTTAATATGTTGTTTATTTATAACCATGCACACTCTCGATTTATCTCGATTTATCTCGATTTATGTGATATTTAAGCATTGCTGCTCTTCTATCATTGTATTTTCTCGCAATTTTGAGTTTTTTAATTTATTAAAATTTTTTTATAAGCAATGGACACCATTTTTTACTATTAATATTTGCACACTTTAAAATGCACGAAATCGCGATTTATTCACCGCAAAACGCCCTTGCTTTTTAAAGCCGCTTACGCACAAGCATTGAGTATAAATATATTATTCATAAAATAATAATATTTTATAATTTATAGGCACAAAAGACGTGGTGTTTACGCAGACGTCAACGCAAATGCGAGACGGTTTTGTGGACAATGGAGAACAGATCAAATAATCGTACACAAGACGTAACCTTTTATTATTATTGACGGTCTTTTAGAAGTTTCGTTACGCTCGCACACGCAAATCGACGTGTTTGACAATGTTAACAACGACATGCGAACCCACGACGACACACCGCGCACTGCACGGGGTCCATACATCGGATTTCGATCAATTTTTGTGCCGGTGTTTTTACATATTTCTCGGGTTCTGAACAGGGCCGGATTATGGTTATAATATCAGGAGGGTTATTACTTTTGTTTGACAAGGTCCAAATATAATTCTATTTTTTTTAATCAGATTTAATAATTTAATTAGTAATTAAAACATGTATAATATACCGGTATTTATTTAGTGTAGTATAGTTAGTTACAATTCTTTAATAAAACTGGGCTTTATATTTGTTAACCAACAATGAAGTACATTGTGGCCCCTTTCCACTTGTGGCCCGATTATAGCCTACCCTAGTCCTCCCTTTGATCTGGCCCGAGTTCTAAGTCCTCCGATGAACTTGAATTTTCTGCAGAATCGTCTACGCACCAAACTGGACTACTCGTACGAATTTCAAGTCAACCAGTTCATTAGTTTAGGCTATAGGGTAGCTGACTGATTTTCTTAAAATAACTTTGGTTAAACACGAATCGGTATTATTGTATAATATGCCCCGTTGTCGTGCGCTGGTTTCTGTTTTTTTCTTAACTCTGCACCATGACTGCAGCGTTGGATGATTTGGATGGAGATATTTACGAGACTCCTAGAAAACCTAATCATAAAGCCTCTCCTATTTTAACATTTGTTCTTTATGATAGCAATAATATTCAAAATTAAACAAATAATAGGTACACTTGTTAACAATAAAGTTGAAATTTTGAATTAAAATATCTGCTATGAGCGTTTGTTTCTTTTGTTTAAAAACTGTTCATAAATGTTCGAAATCAACATGACACCAACCGTCACTGACTATCACAGCTTTCAGCTTAATAGTTGTATTATTATAATTTTTTTTTTTTTTTATTGATAACAGCAAAATAAATAAGTCAATCTTACAAAATCTACCGTGGAGTAAATTGGCTCTGAGAATACTTTTGTACCTTTAAAACACCAGTTAATTAATAGGCAAAATTGCTTAATAACCGCATTTTTAACTTACGTTAGAAAGTAGAAACAATAAAGGACATATGTAGGTACTATAATGTATACATACAATAAAAAATATTAATATATTCCATTTTTATTATGAATTTTTAATGAGAAATTTATAATTAAGAAATATGATATGTGCATTAGATATATAGTGTGCTTTCATCTAGGTTCATATATTACAATTTAAATATTTATATAAATTATGTATACTATACTTTTTCATAATTTATTTCTGTTTACATTTTAATACAATAATTTTTAAATAAAAGTAAACAAAAGTTTAAAATCAGAATACAGTTATAACTCAATTATATAGTTTCATGATTTGATTAGTTAGTAAATACATCAGAAAATTTAATTATAAATATAACTTACACAACTAAGCTAACATACTTAATCTATGCGAAAATCTTTTACAAAGTTGCTATTATTTATTTACCAATTAATCATTAACTATACTCTATGTGCAAATATTAAGGGTGTTGGAGTAAGCACCGAACTAAAAATAATCATCATTCATCATCAATAACAATAAATAATACATAGATAACGAGATGACAATATTTATTTATCTACATTACATACATCTATAATAAATTAATTAGTATTATAAAATATATTTGTACTGGTATCTTTGTACTTTAAATCTAAAAAAGGGAATAAACTACCATATATAACTATATTACATATTTTATATATTATAAAATACATTTTTGATTCATTTTTTATGTAATATCATTCTTGGTTTTCAATAGGAATTGTGGACGATTGAGAATTCATTAATAATTAAAACTTATGTAAAATAATACGAGTATATAAAATAAACGGGTGGTATGTACTAGTATACGTGATGATTTTATTAAATAAAAAATTGTATATGTTAGGAAATGATTATACAGTAATATTTATATTCTTTAGTTGACACTATATTCTACGTTTCCCAGAAGATACTTATAAATTATTATTGTGTTTGAAATTTAGCCTGGCGGAATAATTATTAATTCATTTTTATTTTAAGATTACTGTACTAAAAATCAACGATTTGCCATTATTATATAGATACAGGGAGGAACTCATTTATTTTAATTATTTCGAATCGCTGGGAAACATCAAAATAATTTGAATTATTAAGTTCCTCCCTGTTGCTACATAGTAATAGAAACCGTTGACTTTGAGTTAGTGATCTAAAAATAGATAATTGAATTAATAATTATTCCATCAGACTAAATTCCATACAATAATAATTTATTATAGATAGGTCCGGCGAACGCATAGATCAAATAAAATATTTAGTCCACGGACTAAAGTGTTATTATACTGACGTACGTTGCAATACAGAGACCTCACGTAAATAATCCCTGACTGTTCGCCACTGATTTATTACTGATAACTACGTGGAAAATGAAATCGATTAAAAAATCCCATTGCTTAACATAAACATTTTTATAATTAACGAGTATCCAATATATATTTATAGTATTGATAGGGTGTTTTATAAAAGCATTACTATTTTATTTTAAAATTATGATTTGGTAATTGTGTTTAACAAATGTGATCACACCGACGACGACGACACCAGTTATTGAACATTCCGGTTATTTTAGAAACATATATTATTTTTTATTTTATTTTATTTATTTATTTTTTTTTTTTTTTTTTGTTCGCCCACCGGCAGGACGGAGAGAGTGCGTTTCAAACATGTTTTCATCTCTAATTAATTATTTATCGGACCGGTATGAGATTTATGTAAATAAGTATACTCGGAAAAAATAATCTCTACGTAGATTGAGAAACCAACTTTTTTTTTAAAAAAAATCTAACCGTTTTAGGGAAGGGAGGTGGTTCTGTTATTTTTAATATGACATTCCCGTACGCGGAGGACAGAATTAACAGCCGACGACGGACATGAGAAAAAAATTAAACGAAAAAAATGGAGCGAAAAATGTAATAATGCGACAATGTATACGACAAAATAATATTGCGATTCGCGACGACGGTAATTCCGTGCGTCGCCGGCAGCCACTCATCCCTGCGTTTGCCGATTGCACCATAGAGACAATGCAGGTTCGTCGTCGTCTCGTCCGTCGTCATTTCAGACGGCCGCGTCGGCCGCAACCGCTTGACCGGCCTTTTCACGTACGCCGTCGTCGCTTGCGTACGTCGACGGCGGCTGCTCCGTCATCTCGCGGTCGCGGACGCGGTTGTCACCGTCGCCTATGTCATCGTCATCGTCGCTGTCCGAGCACAAGTCCACGATGTCCGTCGGCGGTGCCGTGGCCGCGTTCAATTGCGCCCTGAGCCGCGGCAGGCTCGACGGCGGTGCCGTGAAGTAATGGTGCTTGGCCAGTATCATGGACAGCACCTGCTTGCCGGCCTCGGCGTTCACGTTGACGCGGGATAGTGATTCCACTTCCTCCTCGTAGCCCGCGGCCATGATCCCTTCGTACAGCTGTTGCAGGTCCGCGTTGTCCCGGATCCTCGCGCACACCGGGTCCTCGTCCGGGTCGCGTTCCCCGCAGAACAGCACGCGGCCCAGCTGCTGCAATGTGGCCCGTTCGCGCACCGCGAACCCGATGTGCTGGTTTAAAAGGTCCACGCGTCTGTTGTGGTCTTGCACCAGTCCCCTCAGACAGCTCTCGATCTTGAACTGATTCCTCGGCACCAGCTTGTTGAGCCAGTTGTTCAGCGCCTCGGGCGTCTAAACAGAACATCGAAACCGCGTTTACTGTACGCGTTTACAACTTACGCGCGCGTCATAATAATAATTAAATTAAACGATAAAGGGTACGGGACTCTTTTAGCAGTGGCGGCTGTAAATTATGTTCAAGGAGGGAGTCGAAAATAAATCCAACCCTCCCCCACCCAATAGTATATACATTTATGATTTAAAATAATACAAATAAACACTTTTCAAAATAAATCAACTACAATCAAACAATTAATGTCTAATACTGATAAATGATAACTGTTATTAGTTAGGTTAAATGGGCGTGACTGAGGTATAGAGTATGATATTTTACAATACTATGGTAGTTTATTATTCGTGGATAATATCTGTGAATCCACCAATCACCACCCCCCCCTTCCCTTATAACCACCACTGACTTGTTGAATTTGCATATTCTTTAATAATGACTGTAGAATAATCTGAGCAAAACATAAATCTGCTTTAAGACATAACGGACTTGAATAAAAATATTTTAATTGCACATTAATGCATTTATTGCCTTTTTTTTTTTTTTTGTTGGAAAAATGCATATATGACAGATTTTTGCAATTGAATTATTATTCAAACCATATTTATTCATTTTTACGTTTTATGTGAAGTAAATTTATTCTAAAGGTTAACAATTTTTTTTAATTTTTTTTATTATCATAAGTCAGTTAATACTTATTGTAAAATTGTCGCTGAGGTTGACCAGAAATATTAAAATTAAATTACTTGGTACATTTTGATTATGCGCCGATAACGTCAGTGGACGTGAAAGTTCGTTTTCAATTTCTAAAATTATGCTGACTAACGATCACCGTGCATTTAATTTTGAAGAAATCAGAAAATTGTACAGTCCAAATTTGCATGCAAACATGAAATTATATTTAAATTTTTTGCAATTCTACACCTTTTTTTCGTTCTTGGAGAAGAAGACAAAGAAAATGAATTCGATCGTACAAAGTAATATTAAAGTTTTAGACTTTTTATAGAGTTATTGTAGTAAAAAATGATTAAATAAAAATTTGTATACATATAAAATATAATAAATTAAATATAGTATAATATAAAATTTTTAATTGCTATTATAAAAAAATTTAGTTGCATATTTTTGCGTATATTTCGATTATGGCAAGTGCTTATTTCCTAAAATTTGTATGCAATAAGTCCCAAACCCTAATAATAGTATATATGTATCCACCGTGCAAATATAAACTGTTACAAATGTTCCAGTTATACATACATTTAAGTTTTTTAGCCGTAATAATACATTAAAATATTTAACTATTGGAAGATTTTTGAAAATCATTTATATTTCGATAAAATATTCCATTTATGTGTATAAATACGTTGTAAAACGTGTTTCATAACTTATATCACGGTAACGATATTATTAATGTTTTATTTTTTATTTTTTTTTGCCTTTGACATAAACATTACAGGGGATGTTTTAGTTAAACAATGATTTACCGAATAGTGAAATTTCAGATAATTATAAGATAATATAAATTATATACAGGTTCATACTATAACAGAGGTGGCCACCTTTTAAAGAATTGTGATCGAATTTTCTAGATTGTTGTGATAAAAAAATAAAAAAATAGTTGACACTGAGTAAAAATATATATATTTTTTATAAATGTATGTTACATACTACACTTCCTTTATTCCTTATATTTTACTTGTAAATATTAATAAGTAATAATAACTTTAATTTTACAATTTTACATAACACGTATTTTAGAGTATTAATCATCAATTTATACAAACGCGATAAATACCGTTCTTTGATACGGAATATACATTAAATTACGTACATATATCTACATAGCTTCTCGATCTCGAGGTATAATTTCGTTTTTTATAGCTATTTATTACTATATATTACCTTCATTAATTGTTATTAATCTAATTTTAATATTCGCGGATTGAACGAAATTATAAAAATGTATATAAAAATAAAAATTTTAATTTTTTTTCTGAAAAAATTAAAAATCCCTGTACTATCGAATATGGGCCTATTTAATCGGATTATCCGTCGATCGTATTACGATAACAAAAGTAACTACACCGCCTAGCGCGTAGTCGTGTAAATCTTTTATGATTTGAAGGTATATCGTATTTACTTTGTTCGGTTCTTTACTTCTTCATTTCCACGACTGCATTTTTGTCTTAAAGACTTATAGTGTAATACATACATTTGAATTTGATAATTCTTCGATTTTTTTGAGTTATATGTGTTTCACTTATGCAATACTTTCTATAGAAAGTATACAAGTACCAGTTCACTGCAGGTATGTTGAATACTTTTAAAAATGTAGGACTTTGTAGTTTAATTTATTTGAATTAATATTTAGATACCTATTTACACTATATTATTTTTTTATTCGCTTACATTGGAATATGTAATATATAAAAAAAATACTATTTATTTACTTTACAGTGTTAGTTGACCGGAAGACTTCATTTTTGTTACATGTTTTATTTTTATTTTTATTAATGACGGCTGTAAGAAAATGAGTGCACATAAGTTATTTTGATATAACATACAATACATACTTAACTAATATTACAAATATTAAGCTATAATAAAACGGTTTATAAATTATAAATGTGTACTATAGATATTAAAAGTAAACAGTAATTTTTAAATAATATTATTTACACTAAAGTAGAGTAAAACACGTAAGTATAGATACAATTCTCTAGTCAAAATTTAATATTAAATTTATTCCATTTTAAATACTAATTACGGATGTTCATTATAAAATGTGTGTAAACTTAAATACAATTATTAAAAAGCATGTAAAATGGGGTGCTGCATAATATATAAATAATTAATTTGAAGGGGATGTTCCTAAAAACCTTTGAAAATATATAACCGGAACATAAAATTTAAAACTACTAATTTGAAATCCGAATAAACATTCTAGGAATAGTTTTTGAAGCACGTTACAGTCATGTCTTCGAAAAATTATTTAAGTAATATAACTGGTTTTATAGTTCTATGTTGGTTTATGCATTGTTACAAATAACATGGTAAATTGCGTTTAAGGAATGGTTTCAGACCTCCAATGGAAGTTACTTAAAACGTTAAAGTTTCCTTAGAGCGTTATTTTTACATGACTGTAACATTATTTTGCACACTGGGTATATGTCTCACTGAAATACTTTGTATTGTATCCGTTGCGTTACACACTCGATTGGGTAGTTCGACCGCCCAAGACAAATATTTTAGCAGTTGGGCGACGATGTTTCCGATGGTCAATCGAACGGACGTTAAACACTATTTAATCGCATGTCATTTTACATTGTTTTCGTTCTAATGACGAAATATCACATACCAGACATGTTTGGTTGTAAACATTACATTTGATTAGAAATACCACTTAATTGAATACTACCCATAGGTTAGACACAGACCTTGTATTTCAGGGGATGTCTACAATACATTCGGGCCCTATCTTAACAAAACATGTAGGAATATTTCATTAATTAAAATATATAAACTATTAAATAATCATAACTTTAATTTTTTATTTAATTATTATATTATTTTATTTAATTTATTTAATTTCTATATCAATAAATGTATTTTTCTCGTATATTTTTCTCAGATTGCATCTATTATTTATGAAATGTACCTTTGTAGTTAATTGTAGCTATTATATGATCATAATAAGTTTTGTATTAAAGACCCAAGGACAGGTCAGTGGCGTAGGAAATTCAACTAAGAATTGAAGGAGGAATTAAAAATAGTATCAATAAATGGTTTCATAAAGAGACAAAGGATACAATGGCTAGGACATGTCATGAGGCGGAATTCTGATGCAGTAACCAAAATGATACTGAATTGGAAACCAGAAGGAAAAAGGCCACGGGGTCGTCCTCGGAAGAGATGGTTGGATGTTGTAGAAAAGGATTTGGAAGATCTTGGAGTGCAGGATTGGAGGGAGATTGTGCAAGATCGTGATAAGTGGAGTGATTTGGTGATGGCGGCGGAAACTCTTGGAGAGTTATAAAAGCCAGAAGAAGAAGAAGAAGAAGAATAAGTTTTGTATGAATATTTAGATAAATTTTTTTTTTTTTTTATCAAATATTTTAAAATAAATTTAATTTAATTTGAACAATATAAATTAAAATACGGGCCTCTTACTCTTAAACTTCAATTGTAGGGCATTATTTATAATATTTCGAGGGGGGGAAGGGGTGCTCAGGTACACTAGGTACCTTTCATTTGCACGCCTATTATACTACCCCGTTTCACCCGAGAGTCGAACATTTGTTTATTTGACATTTTCACACGTTTGTTGCTGATATGAAATCGTGACACGGAATTCGGCAGATATTCGAAAGACAAGAAAGTAGAGTTAACGTATAAGATTAACAATATAAATGTTAAGTGATGCAATTTAATCGCGTACAACCCAGTTGAATGAAACTTAGTGGTAGTAACTCTCGGAGCAAAAATCAAATCGTTAATTTTAATTCTTAAGGAAAACCATTGTAGACATGAAAAGTGAACCTTAAAAAATACATATTTCGCATTTCCTCTTCCATGTTTTCAAAGAAGAAAAAAAGACAAAAGTGGCCAACTCGATGATTTTTATGTAAATTTGTGCGCTTTTGTTTGTGTGTGGATGGGGAATGATTATACGGAAGGAAATTCGGAAAAATGATCTATGGTGCTGTCGTTAATTAAGTGCTACATTTAAATATAAAGTGGAACATTCAAATACATAGTGTGCTTTTTATTATAATTGACCATGTCGATGTTTTTTGTTGAAAAACTATCCGTGAATTTTTAATACAAAACACTTGATACTACACACAACAAGGGGCAAACTGGCCAAATCCCGGTGGCCTGTTACAATAATACTTTAAATGGCCTGATAATATTTTAGAAATTAAAAATATAGTATGACGATATTTTAATCGGCAGAATTGGAGGAACTAGTGAGGTTATGAAAAAAAACCAAATTATGTAAAAAAGGAATTACTTTTAGAGTTCATTTTAATATATAGGTATTATATTAAAATGTGTACACTGTGTATCTATAAAAAAAATATTTTATATATTATGTGTATTTTATATATATATATAAAATGTTAAAAATATTTTTTTAAATAATAAAGGTTTTTTATTATTATTATTTTTTTTGCATACTTATGACCAAATCGTTGGTACCCTGTTAATTTTTGGCTAGGCAAAAAAAATTTCCGGCCTGAAATATTAACCCAGTCCACCTCTGCACATAACCATGGAAACTTAAAAATCGATTACAATCACAATTATTATGTTAATTCATGATCAAGTCTTTCATGTCAATTACAGCCCACGTCGTTTCTTCTTTAATTTTAACCTTTTTACGATTTTTGTGCAGCAAAATATAATGTGTTGAAAAAAAGTAAATTAGATTACTTTTCGCAAAAACCTTGCCTGTGAAAATCTTGTTTTGAAGATTTGGCACAAAAAAACAAACAGACATCAGGACACTTTAATCTTTTTATTTATTATAAAACACTTATTAAATATTTATAGTTAACACGTTTTAATAAAGCATTATTAGTGAACATGGAAATTCAGAAGTTGAATTTAAAACATAGATAGTTATTGTGGTAATAAATTTAATAACAATATGATTTCAGAATTGAAATCATCTGATTGTCATGGATTAAATTCAAAGGGGGAAAAAAACTAAATAAACTTAATACTAAAAAAGAAGAAAAATCGTTAACATACCATGTCGTTTATAAACTTAAGTAGAACTTCCGCTTCAATTAACATGTGTCCAGAAACCAAATTGGTGTAAGACGCGTGAACGAATTAAAAAACCAACAAAAAAATAAAAAAATAAATAAAAACAAAAAAACCGTTTGATAAATAAAATAAGTAATATCAATACGATGTACTAAGTTAATTAACCGAATGGAATCAATGCGCGTGTAGCCGGAGCGAACGTGTTCAGCTTAGTAGTCGTCGCATGTGATAACAGAAGTGAACTGCACGTTGTAACACGGCGGCATTAAATGCGGTGATAGTAACGCTGCGCACGTGACCAAGAACAACTGTAAAAAGACTGTTAGATGAACGGAGCGCAGGGGAATCGGAACGGTACTAGCCGTAGTAGGTACTGTGTTGCGAGCGAGCACCGACTGCATTCTAATTCGAATGCAGATTCTATTAGGGTGCGATTTTTATGACGAACGCCATTCCGGTATTGTAATGGGTGGAGCTTAGACCGTGTAAATCGCAGTTATAAATATAATTTTAAGGAATCTCGTTTTAAAGAAAACGACACACACACACACACGCAGTTTGCGTCACATCTTAAAACAATACAATGTATATATATAAACCTGTAACAAAAATTTATTAACATTCGAAAACAAACATTTGAAAATGTACGAACTTTTAAAATTGCATAAATATAAAATAGGTACTTAATTATATGTTTGAAGACGTATAAAACTAACGGATGTTGAACGTTTATAAAATATTATAATTTTTTTTCAAACATTTATTAAATGTTAACGAGTGTTACGATCGGTATTTATTGTGTTGTCTAGCGGCAACTCGTACCATCGTCGTCGTTATCGAGGAAAACGATTTTTAGTTTTACGTCGAGTGCACGGTGAAGGTAAATCACGGGATGTAGGAATAGTCGCGATGACAGTTTTATCGGCCTATCTTGTTCCAGACGTATACAAAATAATATTTATACACAGTTGTATTTGTACGCCGACGTGTGCAGAGTATTTATTACGGCACACGGGCACACCGCGGCCAAAACGTTTTCACGGAATAGTGGCATTACTACCCGCGGTCTGAAGTATAATCCGGAATGTACAGGTATGTACAAACATCCCAGGTCGAAAACCGTTTTTGAGACACGGCACAGTGTTTGTTGTTTACCGCCTGAATCCTCTTGAGATAGGGTGCCACGTGTGCGCCAGGTTAGTAGACAGATGATCGAGAACCAGCTCGTGGACGGTACGTTTTCGAACAATGGTCGCACCTCAAATGGTGAACGAATACGTTTTTGCTATTAAAAGTGATTACATGCGTGTTATTCGTACCACAAATACATTCAAATTTGGATTTAAAATACCCCCCCCCCCCAAAAAAAAAAAAAGTCTCAAACCGTTTTACTTGTGATACACTGTTTATTTCTATTTTATTGTTTTCAGTAAAAAAATTCTACGGGCATGCGTTTTTTTTACGATCAACAACAATGTATTAACGCAGAATTTCAAGATACACCTGTAGATATACAATTAAAACGCGGTGGAAGTGATTCAAATCGAACTCTCTATGTCTTAAAACAAAACTATTAAATCGGAATAAATACGAGAAGGGATATTTATTGCTCAATGAAATTCTACTCAGTTTATCTTTGGCTTAAGGAAGTATATTTTAAATTTTCGGTGATGTTGCACGCATCTTTTACTGCCTAAAGATTAGAGAAAGAATGTTTAGATTCGAGAAGTTTATATTATATTTAATAATTTTAAATCATTAATTGTTTATTGTGTTTTAGTTTGTATTTGACATTGAAGTATTAAAAGGTTAAATTACAAAAAAATGTTTTAATATCACTAAACAACTAACGAACGAAACAATTACAACGTAAATCTAGAGAATATAATTAATATTAAATCGAACAAATAAATAACCGGTTTTTTCCGTTATTTTCTCACAAAATGGCCGGATGTAAAAACCAAATATAAAGATTAACATTTAAAAAGTGACATTGTGATAGGTAATGGCTGTTATAACTATATATAATAGGAACGTTACTTTCTCATGCGCATCTCATAACAAAAATTAATAAACAGGTCGTTGTTTGGATTTGAAAAGAGGGGACCGGGTTTCCAACGTAGCCACGCTCAGGTATACACTTTAGAAGATCTAATCTAAAAAATGCCATCGTTAGATTTATTTTTCGTTGTTATCTGTGGACCGGAGAGGGGTAGTCTGTTTTCGTAGTATTGAACACAGGGTTTACAATAATAGCTTTTTAGAAAAGCAAACATATTTTAAAATGATAATAAACACTATTGACAGTAGTAGGATGTATAGTAATCCCAAAACATTTAGTTCTCAGAAGTTATTCACGTCATAATGATATACGTGCAAAGTACAGATCTATAGTAAACATTAGTATTTTATTCAGTATTCAATTTTAAATAATAACTAGTGTAGGCATAAATATATATTATTCACTATTAATAGGGTCAAGGGGTGAAGAGCACTGCATTATTCGGAACATGCATATTAATATAATAATACGGCTGCAGGCCACTACACGTAGTACGTCATTCATTACCATGACTCTCTACGGATACATATATGTATATAGATATAGATATATCACAAGAAGATCGATGAACAAAAGTTAGAAGTTAGGTGGAAGTTAAAGTTTGATAATAATGCTAACGTAAAAATCTTTTTAATATTGTTCTTTTTTGTGGAGTTAAATTATAATTGATTATCCTTTTCATGTATTCATGTCTATAATCAATTTTTTTTTCTATATTAATTATTATATTGTTTTAAATAAACAACTCTCTGCTGTAAAACAAAAGAGCTTTAGTAGATCTTAAAATAACTTGTAGTTGTAATATGATACAGACGTATGAACACTTTCTGGTTAGAAGAATTTAATATATAAATAAACAGACATATAGTGTATAGATAGAAAACAAAAATTAATAAATAAAAGCTTAGATTAGAGTATTATTATTATTATTATTATATATGTAAAGTACAACCGATTTCAAATTAAAAATTCATCATTAAGTATAAACCAAGTTTATAAAATTGCGACTGAATATGAAAAAAATAAAATGTAATTGTTTTTATTTATTTATGTATTAACTTACGAGTGATAATCATTTATTAATTTTTAATTTTTATTTAATTTTTATTTAATTTTTTATTATTTTATTAGAAAAATTTGTTAACTTAGACTTTCGATCGTACATTAAATATATTATATCAATCGATTCCACTTAGGCGATATAATGGGAACTCAGAAAATCAATTAGAAACACATTCACTTGAAGTACACTTTACAGTCTAGACATTTTATACACTCGAATACTTCACGACGGTATCATATATGTATATAATCGAGTTTCGGTATAACTGATTGTTCGATAGGCATATATTTACATAGGTGTGCTGCGTAAATATATAGCGAGTTTTACGACATTCTTATACTTTAAACGGATAATAAGATAGTTGAGTTAGTGTTCTCAATGTTTATACAGGTTTAATTTTTTTGTCACATGAGTAGTTAGTTTGGTAATTTATTTATTTTTTACAAATACCATTAGAAGCGGCCGCCAGTCAGGAGGTAATGGTGGGACTATATTGAATAAAGACATGACAGTATTAATAATAATTTTTAGTGCGGTAAATTACTTGGTTTTTTTTTTTTTTTTTTTGTTAAAAACCCATTGTAACGAAAAACGTAAAAAAAAAACAAATAAAAAACGAATAAAACTGTTTTAGTACTGGGTATCTGTATAAACAACGATATTATTATTATGCAAAGTACACGGAGCGCAGAACACTAGCGTATTAATGCTAACCACAGTGATTTTCATATGTTTTTCCTTTTTTCTCATCCGTTCGAAAAGTCTTTAGGTCACGTACGATTTTTTTCGTCCTGCCGTTTCGATAGTCCGGCGTGTGTGCACCATTTTCCAGCGTCGAATTGTAATGTCTCAACCCCGACTGGGAATGTGCGCGCCACCGGTCGGTGATGGGTTCCACGTTGCACAAAGGGACTGTCACAAAATCACGATTATTATTAAACAGACTGCAGCTGCAACAACCCCTCGTGGCAATAAATTTCGGTTGAACCGTTTACATACCTCTTTTCAGTGTCGCCTGTATACGGTCCCCTTCTGACCATCCGATTGTTAGACATTACACCCGACGTCAGGTAGAATCGTGCGTGGACGTATACGACCCTTTAGGGCTGATGGAACTTCCCGTGTTGCCAATGTCTCTGCCACCCGATGGCGACGGTCCGCAGTATTCAACAGGTTTTCTCCTTGCCATTATTTTTATTATTATTATTATTATTTACGGCACTGTGCGTGTAGTTCTAGTCGTTCGGGATTTAATTTACTGTACGTGCGCTCGTGTGTATAGCTTGTATTCCGTTCAGTGCAGCGGTTCTCAAACTGTGCTCCACGTGAAAAGTCTAGGGGATTCGTGGCTTCTTGGGCACATCTGAATTAATTAAATTCAAATATGAATATATATTCATAAGTTATCAAGGAAAAACACTGGAACGATTACTTGAATTGCACAATGAATTTTACGTTCTGTTTACCGAACACTCATTTAATTTAAATAATCAGATTTATCGATACAATTTGGTTATTTCGACTTCATAAATCGGTTGATATTTTGACAGAATTAAATAAAATACAATTATTAATACAAGGTGAAATTACCACAGTTTTCATTGAAAATTACAAAATCCGAGCTTTTTAAAAAAAATAATTAAATTTTGGGCTGTGTGTTTCTCTCGATATAAAATGTATTGTTTCGCCCTGTTAAAGGAATATATAGAATCGATTAATTATTAATGAATTTGATGAAATATTATTGCATGATTTGTTGTGTAATTTTAATTGTTGTTTCAAATAGAAATACCTGATTTTTGGGTCTCCGAGAATATTTTTAGAAATATAAGGGCTCCGCGAACAAAAAAGTTGGAGAACCACTGATGGAGTGTATAAAGCGTACGTAGTGTATATGACTGTTATAGACTCGAGAATATAATTCACAGAAACACGTCGTATCCAAAATGAAATTAAAGATCCCTGTTTCCCTGGAAGATTTAATTTATCTTATTGAATTCGACTGGCATTTCAATTATAAATCCAATATGATGGTGTCAGAAATGTCGACTCAACCACCAACAAACGAAGGAAATCCTAATATAATTTAAGTATTGTTGCTGTAGAATAATATAATTTGTATCCAAACGCAATTACACCAACAAACCAAGTCTTATAGAAACACAATACCACTGATTGATTGATGCTATACAAATTGTCCATAAAACATTTTCTTCTTTCACAGAACTCATTAAATTTAAGTACCAATAGGTATTATTCAAAACTAAAAGCAATAAATATTTCGTTTTTTTTATTAAGATATTTTCTAAATATAAAGATAAAAAACACGTTTGATCATTTTCGATTTACTTAATCATACATATTAAAGTTGTTATAACGAAAAGTAGCTTGTACAATTTTTATTATAGTTGACAATAAAGTGTTTTATATTCAAACATTAAATAATATGTAATAGTTATGCAAAGAATACATTTTATACGTTTTTTCTAATATTTTTCGTTTACTAGATGTACTTTGAAGTAAAATTATATTATATGGACGTGGAGTGAGATTAAAGGAATGCAAAATAAAAGTTATATATTTATTTGATATATTTAAATTCATTGATTCGATCAATGTTATATATTTTAGAATAGGAATTGTGTAATGCCTATGCTCGTTATAAATATTAAACATGATTGCAAGTCCTACGTTGTACTTATCCGTATTAATATGAATATATTAATAAATTATAGTGTTGGAAAAACATTGTGAGCGTTATATATATAAATATAAAATATAGTTATTGAATATATTCCTTTTTTGAAAATCAGGAAAAGAAAAATTATAATCATCACTATTGACGATTAAATATTTGTAAAACAATCATTTTTAGCATTAATTTTATTGTAAATCAAATCTTAAACATTTTTTAGCTTTAAACATTTAGTAATCGAAATTTAATATTAATTTTAATTTTTTTTGTTACACCACACAGAAACACCATTAATGCAAAATGAATACATTAAATACAGAATCTAAAACAAAGAATTTACAAAACTGTTATGACTCAAGAAAATTGTGAAGCAAGTTCATAATCGAATATTTTATTAAAATATATTCTTATATTACAAGTCTGATGCGTAAGCATTACGAAGAATGGTAACAAATAACGAAGACATTTGATAACCTTCAAACAAAAATGTAATTAAAAAAATATGGTAATCATTATAAATACGTTGTCCCAGACAGTAGTTAACGATAACCATTTATTTTATTTTTTATGTAGATTATTCAAGGTTATTAGAGAAACCTGAGAAACTTATTAAGAATTTATATAATGTTATAAATATAATAAAACGCAAATGAAGCTGAATTCCGTCAATGCTGTACATTTTAAACGAAACCTGTAATATTATAACTAATAATTTCCTTGTATATTAACTTTTGAGTTTTGACGAGCAGTAAAATATTAATTGTATACTACACGGCATTTAGCTTAGACTTAATAACTTAATCAACTAAATATATAACTGAAACGTAAATAAAAAAAAATTGTATCGACTATTGTCAATTGAACCCGATTGTCACTGGGTACACCTATTGTACTGTTTTATAATTATACCTCACGCTACTGACTGCACCGTACAATGTTGTATCCGCACGATAATAATCACATAATTTTGGTGTCTATATTTTTTTGGTCACACCAAAGACCTGATGAATAATTTTAGGCTGATGCATTGGAAAGAAAAAAAAATAACAAAAAACCGATTGAGAAATATTACCATAATACAATATTTGAGTGTAAACATATTGTTGTACAACGGGCCCCATTATCTCAGATTACCGTGTACATGCATCGAAGAAAAACAAGAGATGGTCTAAAAAAATACACAACGAAAGTAAAAAAAAAAAACCATGATCTATAGATAGTTGGCATTTATATTTCGGTGAAATATGTAAAACGATGTCGTTCACCAGAACTCATAAAATAACGTTGGTAATGCAACCGTACACGTACATTATGTTCTAGATCGATGTTTAGATAGTGCGACGATATTTTTACTCTTATTTCTATTTATTTTAGCGCGTGTGCACGTTATTATGAGCATTGTGATCATACGTGCGAATCGAAAACATGACTTTTGATCCGAATCGTTTTGGTTTCTCAGGAAAGAAAGAAGACCACGTTCGCGGAACGTCCGCAGTATATTAGGGCGGCACACACATTCGATGCCGGATTACCCTCAAGGCGGAATAGGCGCCCAGCTTAGGGCCTTACTCATTTAAGGAGTCCTGAGAAAACGGAAAACTATATTTGTTTTTATTTACGAATTTACGGGACAAAAGTTATTATGAAATATAATGTTTATTAATTTGTAGTTGTTATATGCAGTAATAATAATAAAATTATTTCGAAAAAAACAGAAATAATATAATAGTTAATTAATTTTTGTTGAAAATAAAAAAAATGAATAAACACAATTTTATTTATTAATAATAGTTGGTGGTTATTATTAAAACTGTTTATTTTAATTATTGGACGGTATTGTAAAAATAATTTTGTAGTGCCCGAAATTTTAATTGCCTAGGGGCCCACAAATGTTTGATCCGGCACTGTATACACGCACAGTGCGGATACGAACGAGGAATGTGCAACAACAATGGGTGGACCGGTGTGATGCAGTGTTCCTTCCCCGAAGTCGTCCGCCCGACGCTGACCTACGCGCACGTGTGCGTAACGTTGTGTGTGAACCGGGTTCGGTGTAATGTATTGTACGCGGTGCCGTAGCTGTGCGACGGAGGAAAACCGCCCGGGGTGCATTGTGCGATGGTCCTCGGACGACGACTGGTTTCGTCTGTCGGGACGCGTTTTAATAGCGCGACATGTACGGGGTCGCATTGGACCTTGTCGGACCACAGTTGCCCTACCTCGGAGTCTTTGTACTCGTACGGTCCAACGTGTACGCGCGCATTATTGTTGAACAATACGTTATTTTCCCGTTGCGACACCGACGTGACAAACGATAACATACCACCACAGGATGACGTCCCAAAGGGACTCGCACATGCGATGTATGTGTATCGATAAACTGTATTTTACGCGTACCCGTGGGTTCATCTCGTGCACTCGGAACGCATCGCGACGTCAACAAATACTTCCGGACCGACTTTAAACACTCGATACGAGTCCTGTGTACCAACTTGGTTTTCCGTAGTACTCATGAGCGTTTCGATCGAAATGTAAGAAGGTGACTTCCTTTCCCTTTAAATTGCACTTGAGTATAAGAGCGACTTTTTCTAGAAAACAAAAGTCCTATAAGACGCGCGCTTTTACCGAGTGTTTCTATTTTCCTGCTAAATGTTTGTTGACGGATGGTTTCTCCGTTCTCTATTAATGATACCAATGATCAGAAACGCTACTATAGTGACACACTAGTATAGTATTTATAACGAATGGTACGATACGTATTTAGAATATATTGGATTAGGGAGAAATAATGTGTGGTTTAAAATCGTTGTATCAACACTTATCAACAGGCATAGCGGCTGTAAGTTCATCGATGTAGGAATATTTTACACTTTTAATTAATTAATTAAAATCGTTATATGAAAAAAATATATAAATTTCAAGTGCAATCGAAAATAGAAAGTTAGTTTTAATTTATTTTAAATTGCACAAACAATTATTTTATTTTATGTCTCAACCTAATTGACTGTAATATAATCTTATAGTACAATAAACTTCCGTGTTACTATTAAAATTGATTACATATAACCATTAAATAATAGTTTATAAATAATATTACATTTTTATTAACGTTTACCTATATTATATTAATTTTTTTAAAACTAAATATGTATCAAATTCGAAGTGTACTTGTCTAATTTTTAATGATATACGGTATTGTTTTAAAAGCATAAAATTATATTTCTATCTCAGGAAGTCATAACCTCAATAGTTTAAAGGTCTTATAATTGATTAACGCTAAAGTGATAAGTCCAACTTCAACACAACTCAATTATTAAAATTAAACGAAAAAAAACATAAGAAATAAAAATTTCTGATTATTGACCTGTAACTTACAAAATTGAACAGCTAGTCGATAATATAATATTTTTGGTTATTACTTATTATTATTAATATATAATATATTCTTATACACTCTATATCCCTATTTAATTTAAATAGTTATTTATCATAGCAATTCGTTAATAAGCCTTTAAACAGTGACAGCCAAACTCGGATTAAGGAGAGGGCAAAGAGCATGCTGATTATTTATTTCCGATGATTTTCTAAATATTTATTTAGAAAAAAATTACCAAATTAATGAAATGCACATATTTTTTTAATTTTAAACGAGCTGTAAATAGTTTTCAAGCTGGTTATAAGTAACCATTTATAATCCCAACGATATTTTAAATCAAGGTCAAATTCATTAAAATGTGATTTTAATTCTAATGTTAAACTGGAATTCCAGTTGTATTAGTAATAATTAGGTTATGTTGGAGGTCGATTAACAATAAATAACTAATATATTTTAAATCAATGAATTCCTTCTATAACTTAATGTTCAAAAAAAAGTTGGATTTGTAAGAGCAAGAACCCTAAAATGAGCTAAGCTCAGGGCATGGGCCCCACATGCCATAAGAGCTACCATGATTGAAATAATGTATGCTACGTATATAAACTTTATTTTAATTGTTTTAATTTAATTTTATTAAATACATTGAATACTCATGTATTATTATATGCATTTCATGTTAAGTTGGTTTCAGGTATGAATTAATTCATAAATAATTGAATGATAAAATGTATTACATCACAGTAATAATGAGTGCGCACTACACACAAATATTTTTATTTTAAGTAAAGAATGGAGTTTTATTATTTTTAAATAAGCCTACTTTTTCGAATTTATTATCAATTTAGGCCTGTTGGATGTTACAACGAACGCTCAATATAATATCGAATGAAGGTCAGAGAATTTTCTTTGTTCAAAGAATCATGCTGGTGTAGAATTTATGGACAAGGGTAAAATCAACCTTTTTTTCCACTAGGGTAGAACCCATTATGTATAGAATAATAAATTATACTTCTCGAAGTATCTCACAAAATCACAATAGCATGAAAAAACGTACCCATATGGGTTCATTTAGATTGTATACTTCTCGATAATCTCTGAATAAAATGTTAGTTTTAAAATATTTCTATTTTTTTTTACTTTAAGATTCCTGAAGATTTATATGCTCTACGCGTTAAATATATTTACGATAAGAATGTCCGTTTTCATGACCATTATAATCACTTAGTGGTGAGCGGGTACCATTTCCCCTCTTCATGACGAGCGCATTAAGGATTCCCAATATTTAATTTTTTTATGCTCAGAATATTTAAGTCCAAAATAATCTGATGTAGGTAGACAGTTGACGTATGATTTTTGAAATATGAGCATCAATAAACGGTAAGTGCATTGTACATCATATAAGTAAAATATAAATGTACGCAGATATTCAATGTTAAATAATATTTTATGGAGTGGCTCAGTTTATGTTACATATTATCATTATTAAATTAAGTATTAGTTATTTGCAGTGTCGGCCTGGCCAAGGCAGCTAGGCAGCAATCGCTGCCTGGGCCCTCATCTCTTTTTTTTTATTTATATGTATATTTAAATACAACGAAACGTTTGAATATAATAATTACGAGGAACACGTGGTCGTAAAGTATTTTAACTTTTAATTTTTAAATTTATAGTTAGAATAAGTAAATCGTACTTCTTAAAATTTTAGTCAGGTTTTATAATTGTGCTGTAGTTCGATAAATATAAATTATAATTATTATGGATGAATGATCTTGATATTAAATAGTATTGAAGAACGATTAATTCTAAATGAAAATATATTAAAGGATGTAAATTTTTAGATCTAAAAATATACGAATACATCAAAAAGTTTGAAGAATATGCTATGGATATCTTGATAACTGTAACAAAGTGATCTGATGTTAATAGAGATATTGTATTACTTAAATAGAAACAATTTGCTTCTTATTATTTTAATATTATTCCAAAAAAACATGGCATAATAAACATAATGATGGTGAAGGTTATATTATAGATGAAGTAGTGACATCTGATTCAGAAGATGAACTTGATTCGATAAATTGTAATACCTGTTGAAAATGTATAGCATGTGCTTTTAAAATTATTACCCAACTATGTTGTCATTATGGTATGTACAACAATTTAAATCAGGTTTTTAAATACATAATGCTATTGCCATCAACTCAAGTCACTTGTGAAAGAGTATTTTCTAAGCTAAAAGTAATAAAAACAAAATTAAGATCGTCACTTGATCAGCAAAATTTAGAACCACTAATGCTTATGGCTATAGAAAAAGATATTACTTTAAATGTAGATGAAATAAAACTAATAGATGACATAGAAAAATCGTCAAAAGAAACGACAAGACTTTTCATATGATATAATATATATTATTAAATGTATTTATTTTATACATGCATAGTTTTCTTTTTATAAAAATTGAATACTTAACGGTAAATTTAGATTAAGAGAATTTTTAACTTTATTCTTTTTTATTTAAAATAACAAATATAGAATCTATATATATTACATTTTAATGACCATTTTACATATTTAAAATATATTTAATTTCAATATACGAGTAATAAATAAATGTTGTAGTATGGGGGTTAGATTAGGTTAATCCTGTCTGGGACCTTTAGAGTAAGGCCGACATTGGTTATTTTTCATATTCAAAAGTTTATCTTGTTATGTTATTTATACTATATTATTATCTATTCTATTTTATTAATTTATCTAATCATCATTAATTTACCTATCTTTAATATCTTTAAAATAAGCAAAAAAAAAAAAAATATTTATCATTGAATATTTACATTTATTAGCTACAGTTTAAGTAAAAATTATATGTAAAAAGATACCTTAACACAGATTTAAAATACTGCGATAGTAAAACTGTCGTTGTTGAATAAAATAAATATAACAATGTATTTTAATGTGGTTGAAATGATATACAAAAACTTTACGATACGGATAATATTTTTAAATGTATTAGAGGGAAATGATTAATATATATCTGGATAAAAATCGATTTTATATTAAAATTAATGCATAAAATGTTTCCATTGATAAAAATTAACAATCACAATAATTTTGTTGTATGTTATGAGACAGTTAAAATGAGTAAAGAAAAATCAATTAAGATAACTAAAATTAACAACATTGCAATGCATCGAATAACTGTAACAAATTAGTAAATGATAAATTGTAAATGTGAAATTAAACATTGGCATAAATTCATTCATATCTATAATAAAAAAGTCATAGGCCACAGCTATACTAAATTATACTTCAATTGAAATCTATTGATCTCCAAAAACGTTTTTTTTTCCGACACGAAACAACAATCATGTTTTTACATTATGTAATATATATATATATATTTACATACACTTAAACTAAAATTTTTGTTTTTTAAAACCAGAAGTTACATTTTACACAATGCATAGTAAAATATTTAAATGTCCACTATATTTTAACAATGTCTTAGTTAGGTTGTATTCTAAATAACCTATACTTAAGGTTTATCGACGAATACATTTTTAAAATTTTAAAATTATGAGAAATGTAAGGCAAATTATTTGTATTCCTATACTAAGTCATTTTAATTATTTTGTATAACAGAAAATTTGATATCAAAAAGGAAGGTGTTTTGGATACTCGTATTCAAGTTCACCGAAATTTTAATGCGTAGGTATATTTTTTTATTGGAAACAAAATGTTTCTTCGAGAAAAATAGAGAAATAAAGTAGAATTTCTGAAATTATGAGAGTAGAATAATATTGAGTTTAATATTTTCAACAATTTTTTTAATTGCGTAAAATATGTACTGTATTATTTTTACGTGAAAACAAAGTAATGGATCGTTTTTACGTTTTATATTCTAATACAACCTAATAAACATGGTTCATTCTTGTTGTAATTATTTTCGTTTGAATAACTATTAATAGTCTTGCGATCAAATCAAAACGTTTTAAAAACTTAATTAAATCATATTACAACCAACTTAATGTAATAATGGATTTATCTGTTATGTTATATAACTCACAGCGTTAAAATCTCTTACATGGAGAACGTAAAACACATCGGGGTCAAACGATTGTAGTTCAAACACGTGTATAATATTCGATATGTTAATCTACGAACAAAATAAAATATATTCTACAGATATTTCTAATACGGTGTGTTGTTAATTTATGAATGTACCGTTAAGTAATAAATTATACCTAAGATACTATATCTAACTCTACGAAAAAATGTATACTATTTATATATTATTTTAATATATGATTATACCATTATATTATTTGGGTAATTTAATCGTTCAAATATTTAGTGAATATTATGAAATTAATATTTTAATATTTTTTATCGTATAAAAATTCATTATTATTAATTAAATTCATTAAATTATTATAAAAAAATTCACTTCGACTTCGATTAAAATTGAAAAATAATATATTTTATTTATATTAAATTTTGTGAATTACAGAACTGAAAGATTAAATCAGCATACATTCGTACAATAGGCAACTAAACAAGCACCACTCCTATAACATTTGTATACTCAACATTAATAATTTGAAAAATTTGTATTTTTATACTAAACCACAAGTTATTTATTATTATTCGAATTTAAATATCTACACATAGTAGTATACTAAGATAATTTAAAGTAATTTTTTATTACTGCCATTTTGGATTATAATTAAAATGTTTTTTTTTTATATATTACAAAATTGAATATTAACTGATTTTATGTATATATGTATACCAGTGATAGTTTTATTTTATTTTATAAGTATCAAAGACTATTGGAAATTAAACTTATTTTTAAATAAGAAACGAATACGTTTTTTCAATTTTAAGTACACTATATTCAATAGTTTTAAGTCTGACCTATTCGTTCTTATAGAACGTGAATGTTTAATTAATTTATTAATTTAATTATATGTAAGATAAAATTTGACTGTCTGAAAATATAATAGGTATATCACTATTAGCAAAATCAAAGCATTTATATTTAATTGAGACATAATAACATCTGTATATATTCCATTGATGGTTAATTATTAGATTATGAAATATTGAATACTTATTTGCTAACGAACAATAATTAATGAAAATATAAACATGAAAACATTTAGTAGAAAATATAATGATTAATTATTCATATAAGAATAATTAAACTATTGTATTTATCTAAATACAAGGTTACTAAATTGATAGATAATGTTTCTAAAAAAAATAATTACGACTTTTACAAGAAATAATGAATATTATTAAAGGAGGTGAAAAAATAATCTAGCCTATTTGGTATTTCTATGTGTATACATTTCATACGTATTAAATTATGTTCTTCGTAATATAGTTGTGGTACATTCTTGTTCTACCTAAATTAAAATACATTTTGTGTAACGCAAACATTTAGAATAGGACTATACAAGCAATATTTTAATTAAATTTGCACTTGGTTAAATATGCTTATTATTTTACTTTTACATAAGTGTAAAATATTATATAATATGATAAATGTCAAATAACAACAGTAATGTGATTAAGATGATTTTTAAAAGTATGAACATTAAATTTTTTTCGTCAGTGAACTATTATTGTCGTGATGTTCATCTTATTTAAACTTGACATTTATAACATTCTTAACAAACAATTTAAGCATTTAATTGAATTTTGTACAATATTTATATTTTAATTTTTTAGATATCTTGAAAAAAGCTAATTTTCCATCAAATAAACTGTCCATATTATGGAATATGCTGAGTACAAATATCAAACGGAGAACAGTACTATTTTTTTAATACCCATAAATATTGTATGCACATACACTACTCGTTTTAAGTAATTTCTAATACTTATACACATAAGCATTAACATATTACGTAACAATAAATAAATATAGGATCTGTCGCATTTAATCGTTTCCAGTCACATAATTTCTCACGTGAATACTTTTAAATATGTTTATTAAGTGCCGTCCCCTTAGCATACCTACGAGTAATGTGACCGATGAGTGTGATGTGAAACGGAAATAGATCATGCCATGGAACAATTAAAGTGGTTATCTTGGCGACGTTGTATAAGTATTGTCAAATATTGTTTACGGATATATTGACTCATGAGCACCGCTGTGTATTGAACTGAAAAAATCGTATAAGAATATAATTAACTCGCTTTTACTCGAGTCTAGTTTAATAAATAATAAAATGTGATGTAGCTAATATAATAGTTTTTAATTTTAAATCACAATAACAATTATTAAAATGACAAAAATATATATATATAGGGTTAATGACTATAATATTTGTGATCAAATTATGGTTTAGTTTGCAATCGATTAAAATAATCGTCGAGTGTAATACATGTGATCCGTGCGTCATGCAGTGTTGCAGTATTACACTACAATATTCTTTTTAGCTATCAATCTATGATTACTTTCTAATCAATTGACATATTAGATTATTTTAACCTTGCGTTTCGCAGTGGCATTTCTAGGACTCGAGGAACCTCTAGAAGTCTAGACTATTATAATATTTCGTCCGCGCAACACTAATTACAAATAGTAAAATAATACAAGTGAGAGGCATGAATATACTGTTACACTTCCCAAATATTTGCACAATACACCCGAATGCTAGAACTGCCACTGTCCAAGGATACGAGACATAATAGAAATAACGGCTGATTTTTAATTATAACCAAGATGATTCGTTCGATGTTTGAAATTAATCACGGAGGCGATAATTGGGTTTTTCCGAAACGAATGGTATTACAACAAACGAAAAACTAAACATGTTAATTTATTTACGATGTACATTTATGAACTACACAACATCGGGAGTAATGAAATATTTCATAATTTGTCTTACGATTTTACGATAGTCATCGATAATACAATAAAAATAAAATATCGGTTTCCACTTGAGTGTCATTTTACATAACCGTGTGACTCGACGGTGTATTATAATTAGGACCCGGATTTCCATACACTTATTAAACTTGAAATAGTATGCATTTATTTATGCATTAAAAACCTTTAAATATGCACTTGATATGCTCTTATTTTTTTTATAATATTAAAAAATATGCTCTAATCCAAAATATATGCATTTATAAATATTTTTTTCTTTCCATAAATATCAATGCAACTCAATTAGATAAACTTAATATATTAAGTACAGATATCATCTTATAACATTAATTAAAGAACAAAAATATATATATTAAATAAATATTATAAATATTTATTAATAAATATATTTAAAAATATATACAATAAATAAAACAAATACTTTAATTAGGAATAATAATACAAAATAATAATAAAAAAAATGCACTAAATCCTTTTATACAATTTATTTCATAAATATTTATGAAAAAATATTGGAATTTTATAAAACATTATTCAACAAGTAAAAACACAACTTAGTTATTAATAATATATATATGATTTATGATATTTACTTTTAATAAAAATAATTCATAATTATATTTTCCATGTGTTCAGATGTCATATTTATCCTTTTATTACTTAATATACATTTATAAAGAATAAATGATTTTCCACATTTACCAATGTCAGTAGCGCCTATCTCATATTGGTCACACAGCAAATAGCGAAGTTTTCTGGAAGCTCTATATCATTGTTTCCTGATATAATTAATTCGATTTGTTTTAATACTTGAATGACTTTATTTTTGTGATAAAATTTGAGATATTTTAGTTTTTATAGTAGAACCTTTGTCATCTTGTGTACTAAATAAATTATAATTTAGTTTTTACAGTAATACAAAAATAAAATAATTGGTTTTTATGAAATTGTATAAAAAATATGCTTAAATATGCAAAAACTTCTTCAAATATGCCACTATTCCTAAAATATGCATTTATATGCAAAATTAACTTTTCCTATGCATTCTCAGTTACACAAATCGTCTATATTTATTACTCACAATAAAATACACACACCATTTAGAAATATGTAAATGCATATAAATCCCGATTATAATTATAATATTACGATATTGTGATAATTAAGTCGTACTCTCTCAGTTGCAAAAATAATAATCAGGTTCTTTATGCGCGAACACTTTTTCTTTTATATTTATGCGCATGTCCTTAATAATAATTTGTTGGTTTAGACTATAAATTTCTATTCTGATTGTGTTATCCAGTAAACCGTAAAACATTATTAGGTAAATCTTGGTTTTCTTTTAAGAACGTTTTCGTGAAAACGTTACCAGGATTATATTGTGAGATCATGTGCACGTGCGAGTGAAAATATGATCTTCAAATTGGGTTATATAATATTATAATGAACAACCATGTTTAACGAGTCGGAGTAGGGTATCACTCAACTCTAAAAAGTTTTATCATCAAACTCCGAGGGTAATCGTTGTACGCAACAATACAAATAATAACATAATATTATTATTATAATTTATTACGATGTTTATTGTTATTTATTGTACAGTTGTTCGATGATACTATGTATTGTGTAACACAATAATGCGTGATAACCATGCAAAACTAAACAATTACGATAAAATATATCGGTTTTTATAATATGTTCTAAGGTTGTGTGCACACCAATATTATAATATGATGAATTAATTAATTAATTTTAATATATAATTTAATATTGGGTAAAAATCTGCTCTGGACATTCGCGTAAAATTTCTAAATTAATTATCTTCGTCTAATGGCAAATTATCTATAGTTCTGGAATTTCTAGTTTTTAAATAATTTAACTCGCAGCGAAGTTTTTTCCTACGGTTTTTTATTTGCACTTGCAATAATTAAGTAGAACGCTCTGATACCAAGAACCAACTTTAAATAATACAGCCCCGGCCTCAGACCTTTCAGATTCAAGTATAGTTGGAAGAAGAAAAAGAACTACTGAACTTTTGTGCTATGCTAAGAGAGAAGGGTAGGACCACATACAGAGACCACCTGTTTTCTTGCGTTGTACATTTCAATGAATTCCAGCACTCTCATCTGCTATGATTTTATGCACGAGGAGTAGAGACAATCCATTGATCCTCAATGTAGTCTGTTCAATAATCCGCAATTATTAATTAATACTTAATTTCAGTCATTTAGAACTGCGATTTGACAAGCAGTGAACCGGTAGACGGGTCCATTCCAGGGATCACTGTTACATAGATGCAAAGGCGGAATAGTAATATTGAATTCGAATAACTTATAATAATACTAACACAATCCTGTTTATAAAAATAATGTAATAATTGTCAACTGTACCGACAAACGCTTCGGTTTCGTTCTATTTCAGTAATATTATCTTTGATATTTTTCGAATTCAACACTGCAAATGGAATGCATTGCGATCGTAGAAAGCCAACATTTTTAAAACATTCTAACTATTCTGAATACAATTGTAACGGCTTTGATTATACCAGTCGAGCATGTCTATACAAATAAGGTTATTAGCGATTTTTTTCCGAATTACTATCAAAAGCACGATATCCGGTAATTACCGAATTATTATTTTGGTAATATTTACGACAAAATTTAAACGTATAGTAATTTTAATTCTGTCATGGCTCATATTACGTATAAATACTATATTGAGAACGATAATAATATACGAAAAATATAGTCTGTTAAGAATTGTACAACATTCACATAAATTTGAATACATTATTTGTAATAGCTTATGCGCTCGTATGCGTAATACTATAATTAATGGATATTTCTAAAGTGTTTCTTTGTATTTTTATTTTTTCTGTAAATTATCGGAACCCATACATTTTGATGTTTTTTTTTAACATGAAGAAAAAAATACATTTAAATATTAAATTTACCTGTCGTCTTCACAATTGCATTGAAAATGTATTGACATTGAATAAATTATAATCAATAATAAAGATATACATTCTATAGTTAAATATTTTAACGGTAAATATAATTTTTTTTTATATTTGTAGTTGACTAATGTAAAATGAAAATGTTTGTTTAGAGTATAAAGAAGGATGGAAAAAAAATATGCATCGCTCGGATTTTTAAAAAACTTTTAAAATAATAATTATTAATCGAAAACAAGATTTACAAGAAAAAAATGATAAAACACGATAAAATACGTCAAATGAATAATGCTATCATACAGTTAATAATCCGTACTATTAGGGTTTGCACAAAAAATCGTCTCAACAAGTTTTGTACTCAACAGTTGAAGTTTCACGTGTAGTTATACAACAATCAGCTCCAAGACGATAAACGATTGTTACAATTTGTGTTTTGTGCGTTGGAAAACGCAATATTACTATCAAGTTTGAGCATAAATTATCTTTTGCACTCCGTCGAAATAATTAAAAGCATTCCAGTTGATAAATACACGCGTACTTATTAGATATTACTACGGGACCGGCTCGACACGGCGGAGTCCGCGGGCTTATTGCGCAGCAACAGGTCTCTGCGACGGAGGTCACCGCGCCGACGTAATATTTTATTAAACGCGTGTAAATCGAGTAGTAACAACAATCGTAACCAGTAACTATAATAGTAATCGTAATAATCGTAATAATAATAATATTATTGTTATAGTTGGGGCCGTTCGTAACCGCGAATTATTGGCGTCGAAGCGACAAGGACGGTACGTGCTGTCGCGGATTGCGCAACGTGTTGTCCGCGTGTCTTTATCAAATGTTTATCATTATTATTATCGTCGTCATCATCACCGCATCATCGTAGCGATATTGCCGCGGACGTTTTGCGTTTTGTCGCCGCGCAACATTCCGTAGTACGTACGCTCGCGCGCTAGCAGGTGGTCGCCCGTCAACCGTTCTCCGCGTACGCGTACCGTCCGTCCGTTCGTTCACGCGACAACCCGCCCGGTACAGCGCTCGGATCACGTTTTCAACTCGTTCGCGACTCGCGACTCGTTTGTTCCAACTCGGTAACGACACGTAACTGCTGTTCCGGGATATCGGCACAAGGGGGCTCTATTCTCGTACCGGGCCGTTTTAACGTCCACGCGATCGCAACTGTCGCACGCCCGTCTGTCCTCGCTTCGCGGCTCCTGCGCCGGTCCACGTAGGCCGAGTGTGCGCGATCCACCATCAGGCGCCCATGGCGGCCCCCTCGACGACGTCGCTGCCCGTGGACGTCGCTGCCGCGCTGGGCAAGTCCAGCGATGGCCGCTGCAGCGAGGACCCGCCCGACATCGAGGCGAGTATGTCGCGCCGACCGTCTCTACGCACGCATGTGTGCGTGGACCGCACCGCCGCGTGCGCGGCATCCGCGTACCGTGTGATCTCCGGCTTCGTCGCGGGGCACGGTCGAATCGCACTCTTCCCGTCGAACTGCGCTCGGGCTCGAAAAAAGGGATTTAAACGAATACATCACGAGTTATGCGGATGGCGTTAAACGTTCAGAAAACACTCGTTTCCCTTCCCACTTACATGCTTACAATGACTGACAATAATTCGGTGATTGTTGGCTTGGTTAAAAACGATTTTTTTTTTTACGTACCATTACCTATGTTGATGTACCTTTTTTAAATCTTAAAATCGATAAATAATATATAGTTTAATCAGAGCTCAAGGTGTAGATGAGCTGGGCACTTGCCTAGAACGATACTTTAGTAGGGGCGGCACTTGTCGAATAAGACTCGTACATTTTTTTTTATTTCTATCGATATCCGAAATCAGTTCTTGAATTCATAAATATAAAAACAAGTTGATAAAATTATACCTCAATACTTATTTGATATTAAGAATTATATTGACTTAACTTGTAACTTATGCAACAGTTGAGAGAAGTTTAGTAACTTAAAATATTAAAAAATGATTTACGATCAAATACGTCTCAATCGTTTTACTGTGAGCGAAATCTCTGAACAATTAGACATAAACTTATACAGAGATTTGTTTCACTAAAAGTAAGAAAAGTTAATTTTTAATAAAATTAAGTTTGTTTTATTTTATTAATATTATTATAATAATAATTTATTTGAATTTTTAAGATTATGACAAAAGTTTAGTTATTTGTTAGGTTAAAAGTGAAATTATTTTTTATATAACTTAATAAATTTGGCGATAAAATCAAAAATATACAAAAATATTCCGATAGTTCCAACACTACTTGTTATTTCTTTAAAATAAAAATATTTAAATATTTTTCGTATAGGTACGTTACATAAAAATTGAGAAAAGAGTGATGTTAAAATTAGAGCTGAACATTTAAGCTGGCTCCGAGTATAATTAATAATATAAATAATTAAATATTTGTCATATATTTTTATCATTGTTCTAATTTTTTTTTCATCTCATTTCAATTGTTTTTTGTAGTGATTAAAAAACTAAGTTGAAAAACTCTAATCTGGTAATAGGCTTTTGAGCATATAAGTTAATATATTTTTTTCAATATCATTTATTTCTTTCTGGTACCATGTTGTTGAAGGTCTTATGTCAGTATTCTAAAAGTATATATTTGTAATTTTGCTGTAGCGTTCGTATACGTTAGATACGAAATATTTTTAACGATCTTATAAAGGCATTTTTTTTTAAAACGTGTACAGTGGAAACAGAACATGTTTCGTGTATAAGTCTTGTACACGAAAAATGTTCACCTATGTCCAACAACATGATTACAACTATTTTTGTGTACGTAGACGTGAACGTTCATAGTGAAAACCCGCTTATACGAGAAGTTTTATTTCCTCTTTTAAAAGAGTGCAGTTTTACTACTTTTTACTTTTTTCAATCCTAGTGCAATTTGTTATTTTTTTTTTTTTTTTGTGATAATAAATTCAATTCGACCATCCCGGGCGTTACAGCTGATACTATTACCGGAAAACGCTAATGTATTCATATTGTGTTTCAACGTGTATAGAAACAAGACCGTAATAACGGGTGTTTAAAAAAATAAATAAAAATTATCCGCTTTGTAACACCGCGTTTGGGTGCGGATACCATTAGTAAATTAGGTTACGTATCTTTCTCAAAAGCGACGGTAAAACTCAAATCACTTCAAGTAGGTTGCAAGAAAACCGTCTGCTGTGCGATTCCAATACCTACTAACTTTGTCGGAATAATAATATTAGAATAAATAATATTGCGCAATTTTTTTTTTTTTTTCGTTAACTTCATTTGATTTGTGTTTTGGAAATTTCCCCCCCCCCCCCCTCGTTAAAGCAATTAATCGTCAAGAAAACCAATCAATTACCATCCCGTCACGTCTTCGTCCATTTTTTTCTATCGTACGAATAAAACACTAAACAAATAATACGATTACTACGGGACTGGCTCGGTGTCGAATGACAATAACGATGAGGGTCTTGTATATAACAATAGAATGGATGATGAAACAAACGAATCGAAGTCGATAAATGCCGACTTCGGGAAGAGAGAACATCGGTATTTTTTTATTCTTGATCATATGTTAATGCGCCTACAGTGCATTATAAAAATATGTATAGTTTGACCCTTCGAGTTTTTTCATTTACCGCCGACCGTGGGCCGCAATGATTAACGGTTAGAAAAAATGTTGTTGTGTTATTATTATTATAGTACGCGCGATGCGAGCGTAATGCAAATAAGGAACAAAGACGTGCGTTTTATTTAACATGTTCTTCGCGTACTTTTTTCGTCGAAATATTTTTCAGCTATGGCGTTAACATCATTAATCGTGTATCAATATTGACCATATAGTCAACAGACGGTGGCATCAGCCTTCAACAATTGTCATACGATGTTCATTATTTTCGAATCATTCAAACACAAATGATCATAACGCATTAGGTTTCCCCATGCATTCGATCATCAATTAAGTGAAACACTCGTATTGTTTCGCTTAAGTAAATATTTTTATCACTATTATCAATTATTATTATATTGATCGAAACGTCGACCGTCAATTGCATGGCCAATAAGATCTGTTGGATTTCTAAAACTTATTTTCGTATACTAAATTCGCATGAACAATATTATGGCAACCTAAAGTAATATTCCATGTAAGTTCATCGACGAGTCTTTAACGACCGAGTTGTCGAAATGAACACAAAATTATCTTCGTTCCCCTTGCAAAAATCTTCAAAGGTCAACAAAAGCAGTATTTGAACAGCTGTGTCACATTCGGTCCGGGGATTAGCTTTATTTATGTTCGGGTGCAATATTAATGGCATGTGATTGTTAAGGGGACGCGGTCGGCTGCTATGCGGTTGACTGTCACAATCGTTCTGCGTTCACTTCGTTCTCGGACACTTAACATATTAAATTGAATCACAGAAAACAAAAATTGAATATAAGTTCAAGTAGTAGTTTTCGAGTAAATATAAAAAAAGTAACTCATAAAAATTTAATTATTAAAAACCGATAAATTATTACAAATACAAGAGATAATGTTTTGATTATTGTATTCGCTATTTTAAAACTACATGTGTTTATAATACGTTTAAGTTTAATGTTTACGACAAAATGAGTTGAAGAACTTTGTTAGCTTTATTCTATACGTGCACTGAATAGGTCATGTAATATACGTGATAAAAATGGCAACATAGAATCGACCACGTCAATGTATTTTGTAAAATGTTAGATAATATTCTATGTTGATTTAAACGAAAACAAGATTTTTTCACGTACATTGATTATTACGAATCAGATAAATTATCACAATGTGATAAGTCATATAATAGTTCAACGGGAAGAGATAAGCGACACCTCGAATTTTTTAACCTGTACAAATAAATTTACGATTTTTATTACATTTTTCTTAAATTTTTCGTATGTTTATATAATATTATCACGATAAATACTTAATGATTACTGTTGTAGAAAAAGATTATAGATGACTTATAAGAATTGATACACTTTTGATGACAACTTATAAGACTTACATATTTGGAATTATTCGTGAAGTGGTTGTGCATTTCTGATGTCAATTTATCTTCAAATATTGTGTGTGATGTCGGTTTTCTGTATTGGATTACTGCTTGGCTTTTTACGGAAAAGTCGTAGTAAAAAATTATTACAAAAACTACAAAACGTTTAACTTCAAATAAAGTTTTATGTATCTTTTTAAGCCATGATGCCAAATGTGTTTCTGGTTAATCCGATCCTTCACCCCGTTTATACGCGACTGTTGTGTGTGTGTGTGTGTGTGTGTGTGTATCTGCGGTCATCGCAACGATGTCCTATGTAAGAATAATACCAGTAACATTTATCATAAGTCATTTACTATTTTGAATATTGTTGTCATTGAACTTCAGTCAACCGACGATAAGTATTATCATAACAATAGCGATAAAACGCTCTATTGTCAGTAATCGTTTATCGATAACTTTAATAATAACAAATATTTATAATAACAAAACTCTAAAAATGTTCGGCTTGTTCAGGAAACTTTCTGAAAACTATCTTTCATATCTTGTTCAGGCAATAACAAAAACAAAAAAATAAAAATCAGCTAAATCAGTTAAGCCGTTCTCAAGTGATGCTCTTATATACATTGAGCAATTTATTTTTATTTATATATATACATAGTGGCACTGGTAGTGGCGTTAAACTAAGTAAAAAAAAAAAAACGTAGTAGCCATAAACAAATATTAATAAGAAGCTAGAATTGTACCATGGAAAAATCGTGCTAATTTGTATAATCCATCGGCTAGCTCTATAGGGCAAACGGCTGAACATATAAGTTCGTACAAGGTATCAATCGATAAAAAATGTTGTGCATACGAGAACAAGGAAACTCACAACCATATTGGTTTAATGGCCTAAAAGTTACAATCAAAAATGTTCAAGTACTCTTAGGTCCAATTTTTCGTATGCAACGAAAATATGGTAAAATGTAATATGGCCCTCGGATCAGCCACTTATCCATCACACTATTTTCGTTCCTGCGGCGATACCGGATGATCTACGGACGATTGACGACTGCACTGATTTTTTAAAAAAAATAGCTGATATCATACCAAAAACACTTTATTATAACTTCGCGTTAAAAAAAAGCTAAGTTTAAAAAATTCAATGTGACATTGAAGTGACATAACTAAATCTGATATAACATTTAATTTAATTTAGTTTGATCATTATTAAACATTTAAAAGGCGTGATATAATTTGGAAACTAAGTAAAATGCGATCGTTTAACATTACAAATACTTATAACAGACAATAAGATTAATTGTAAAGTTAAACACGTAATCAATATATTGTTTACATGGCAGGTCGTTAAAGTAAAATTTAACTTCACAATTAATCTTATTTGTCATCATAGGTATTTGTAATATTTAAAATAAGCATTTTACTTTGTTCCTGTTTTTTATCACGTACCTATATTAAAGGTTTAATTATTAATAAATGTAATATCATTATTTGAATTTTTTTAAAATTGGCTTTTTTTGCAGACGAAATTACAACGAAGTGTTTTTGGTATGATATATATTATACTAAACATTCATATTTATTATGTATAACTATGAATTAAGTTATTGAAAACATTATAGAATTAATTATAGTTAACTACAACAGTCTAGATCATATGATTAAATTATGAAAAAAAAACGATTTTTTTTTTCAAAATTACAATTGTTAGGTTTTTAAACACTGTCATGTAATAATTTTGGCATTTGTCGATTTTTTTTTCTACCAACAGGAGTTGCTCCGGTTGAACCCGAAACCGTTGGCCGGCTGCCAGTGGTCGACTTCAGTCAACGGGTCTAGAAAAGGAGTAGGACCGACGGTTTCTGCTGGATCCGGACTGGCTAGGGCCCGGGCTACGGTTAAGCCATCCGTTGCCACGGTCCAAGACCGACATCACTACAAGCGTAACTCGTCATACGCTGAAGTAAGCACATTTTTTGCGAATCATTCTGCTGGCCAGTGGTGGAACTAGATTCTTGGAGGCCCGTGTAAAAAATTTTCGTGGCAAATTTCTAAGACAGAATTTTAAAAAAAAAACTAAGAATTTTGTTTTTCTCACGTAACATTATTATTCTTTAATATATATATATTTATATATGTTACCGGTAATATGGATAATCCGGTATTTTGCAAAATGCCTAGGCATTATATAAAATTCCAAAAATCACTCGGCAATATACATAATACGAGCTTATTCTAGGTATTATGTATAATGCCGATCGTGGAGTAGGCAATATGAAGAAAAAAAAAACAAAATTGGGCATCGCCTAACCTAATTGACGACTTTACTTATCGTTTATCATAAATGTGCGTTCACGATTTAATGCAACAAATATTAACATTCTTTTACTACTATTATAATAATAATGAGATACAATATTGAACATACTAATAATTTTATTACAATATCGTTATTTTTCTCGTCGTTTTGGTGTTGCAACTATGTATACGATTTATATGAAGTCAAATTTTTATAACAAACTACAAAATTTTTTTTTTTAAATTTGGTCACTAATACTAGTTTTTTATCTGATGAACAGTATAATGAGTTGATAAAAATTCAATCCACAAGAATTGGCCAAGGATTTTTAAAATGTGTTTGTAAGTCCGTGTCAAAATAAAAAGTGTATTTTCCTTAAAAATAACATTTTGTGCACTTCAAAATATCACTTTTCTACAACATGATATAATAAGTGAATAGTAGTTTAAGTAAAATATTTATATAATAGTAATAATATAATAATAGGGGATTCATGGGATTCATAAAATGGATACCATCCGATTTTAACCTCACCCCTCCTATTAAAGCCCTTTATTTTGCTCTCTAGTACGGTCTCAGCTTGAGTACGGATCAGTCTTATAGGGCTCCCACGCTGCCTCAGACTCCGCCACCATTGAGCGAGTACAAAGGCGTTTTCTATTCTACACCGGTTATGTACTAGGTATTCTTCACCCCTTACACGATTATTCTCCAGTTCTCCGTTAACTTAGCCTACTAACTCTGGCTGATAGAAAATTAAATAGCAACTTTAAGTTCCTTCAAAATCTTATTGGTGGTATTTCTGATGCTCCATCACTCCTCTCCCTTATAAACTTTCGCGTCCCTTCTTGTCCTACCCGTTCTACTGCTCCGTTTTCTATTCCTAAACGATTTACTAATTATAGTCAGAATAACCCGATAGACAGACTAATGCGTCTAGCTAATAACCACTCTTCATTTTTATTATAATTCACCCACCTAATTCTGTTTCACTTTTACTGACTCTATATATATTATATATACTATTAGACTATACTATACTAAATCCAACTACTGTACTTTGGGCCTAGCCCGTATTTAATTTATAAATAAATAATAGATAAAAATTAAATTTTGTCTGTAATATGAGTAATAATGTATAATAATTATAAGAATCTTAATGTAATACAACATATAATTAAATGTTTTGTACTTTGCCTAAAAAAAAAAAAAAATTGGCATTTAAGTAAAGTCGTTGGTAATAGGCGATGCCCAATAATTGTTTGTTTTCTTCATATTGCCTACTCCACGATTGGCATTACACATAATGCCTAGATATTTTATAAAATACCTAGGTTACAAGTAAAATAATATTGAAAATCATATGTTTTATTTGCACTGCCTGAAATGGATCAGCAATTTGCATAATGCCTAGGCATTTTGCAAAATACTTGAATTATCCATATTGCCAGTAACACATATACGAGTATATATATATCTATATATAAAAATCTTGTGTCACACTATATATTGTGTTTGTGACCATACTCTTCCGAAACGGCTGGATCGATTTTAATGAAATTACGTATACACATTTGGTAGGTCTGCAAATAGGTTCTTATACGTTTTTTATATTCTTAAGTGCTATTGTTTAATAAATCGTAGTTTAATTTAATAATTTTTGTCGGGTTAGCTAGTTATATTATATATTATTACTTTTTTTCTAGGATATTTTATTTAAATCGAATAAATGCATAAATACCTACCTATCTTCATATTATACTAAGATCTAATAACTAATTGATCATGCTAGATTACTATTATTCTGAACCTCCATAACTAATTATACAATGGTTCACTTGCAAAAATAAATGGAAAGCTAAAAACTAAAAATAAACTTTATGAGGTTTTTAGTTAAATTTTTTAAATTTTAATGTTCATAATTTTCTAAGTTAAATCGTTTGAGGCCCCTTTTATGCCGAGGCCCGTGTGAAATCACATCTTTATCTATATGTAGCTCCGCCACTGCTGGCTGTAATGCTGTACACGTTACATGTGTATTATATTATTACCGTTTCGCATATACTCGTAATATGTACATACCAGACAAAGAGACGAGCAACTTTTTCAACACTTTAACGAAAAGTTGCAAGGACATAATTAAATTTTACGCGTTCACTTAGCCGAACGTACAGGTTTCGGTCTAATTTTTAGCACACGACTCGCTATTAACGGACCACAGTTGAGTAATAGATGATAGATAGATGATAGTAATAGATATGATTGAAAATACAGTATTTTAAATACCGAAAACGGTAGTTTTTATAAATATTATGCATTGTGACGTTATGTGAACATTTGATAATTTTTGTTTTCGTATCCGCGGCTAAGGACACCAAAGGTACAGTGGACGGTTGTGCCAGTGGCCTGTGGAACCGGTGGTGGACCGATGTCAAGCCCAGCACACTGCGTGACGGCGAAAGAGCGGCTGTGCGCGAAGCCCGCCGCTGTCTCAAATGCGCTCATGCGCCGTGCCAACTGTCGTGTCCCACGTCGATCGACGTCAAATCGTTCATCACCAGCATCGCAAATCAGGTACGATTACGAATTATGTTTGGTCATATTTTTCTTTCGGATTTGGTCGGAATCGCGTATAATTGGATGCGTATAATTAATAGTTGCGAACTCGCACCAATCGGTAACTTATAACGACGACGAGCACTTCTGCACCAGCCTCATTATCCCATTCATATGTCCATGAAATAATATGTTTCAATAGATCATCGGAACTCGATAAGAACGCAAAAAAACAAAATATCGAATACGCCTAAACGTCGAAAAAATAAGTAAATCAGTTGAGTAAACTAACGGTTTTTCGTTGTCCAACAGCATTTATAAAATATCGTGTACTTATTTTGTCTATACGATTTTGATTCTGTTTTCTGTTAACTTCATAACGACTGAAACGAACAAGTATTATATTTTATGTAACAAAGTATAATACCTTATAAATGAGGTTGGAAATTAATAAGAAAAAAAAATTGGGACCTTGGATTGAAGAAAGATGTTTATATTCGTATGAACTTGAATTTGACAGTGATACTATCATATTTGAATGTCGTTATGTGCTTCAATAAAATTTAAATCAAATCTCACATGTTCACATTATTTACTCCGTCATTATTCATAGTATTTGTATACGATTATAATTATATTATGTTCATACTATTATATAACAAATTGTAATCTCGAAAAAAAAACAAACGATTAATATAAATAACTTTGATTCTTTTTAAAACAATTATACTGTATTTTGTTATTCGAACTAAATTACGATAATTTTATAAAACAATAATAGCAATGTTCAGTTCGTTGTATACACTGTTCAAATAAAACTAATAGTATTTCATATTAATTACTTAAAATTAATTTAAGTATTATTATTATTATTAGCATTAGTAGTAAGAATGAATCATAATACTTTTTACTTCAAGTACAATGTAAACATAATATTGACGACTTAAATAACATGTTTTCAAAAGTAAGATAGAAACAGGGCCGATTTAGGAATTTGAGACCAGAGGGCAACAATAAAAAACGCATCATTATACCAAATACAAATGTCTGCGGGTTGAAAAAATCTTTCTGAAGACAAATGAAGAACAATTCGTTGCTGGTATATACAAAATTATTCCAAGTGCAATGTCAACATAAGGATACATTATTTGTAAATCTTTAGATCTATCGACAGTACTCGGCCGTTACCGAGTATTTGTGTGTGTGTGTGTGTGTCGTAGTGCTCTGCATGGTCCGGTCTTAATCAGTCCGGTCCTAAAATATAAAAATTATTGAATCGTCGGTTTGGTCTGGTTCAATAATTTTTAGGAGTAGTTTGGTCCAGTCCTCAGATCAAATGCGTTATTTTTAGTCCGGTTCGGTTTCAAAAAAATAATATGAAAATCAGTTCGGTCCCATTCATGGTAATTAAAATCTAAATACAAATATTGTATTTAAATAAATAAAACGAAAAAACCTACAACTTTAGGTATATATTTATTTATAAAGTCGAGTAGCCGGTCCAGTGTAATATTAAACGCATCATATGGTACGGTCTTGGCTAATACAGACTGAAGGGATCAGTACATTTGCCAGACACCCTAATTATCCGACACCATTTGCCCGACACTACACTTGCCCGACACTAGATTTACTCGACACTACGTTTGCCCAACATTACATTTGCTCGACAGTCTCAAATTATATTATAATTTATTATAAATATGTGTGAAAAATTATTAAAAATTTCAATAAAATATTATATTATACCTATTATGTTATTTACAAATTAATGTTAAATTTTAAAATTATGCAATTAATAATTGTGTCAAAAATTAATAATAACACAAACATTATACTACTTACAATTTAATGTTATGAACGATTTTTATGAATATATCTCGAATAGCGGTAAAATACGATTGAGAACGGAACGACTGAAAACATTATTTTTGGTAACACGATTGAGAACTTAATAATATAATATACTATACTATACTTAATACTTAGAACCTTTTCACATAGAACGATAATATCCATGATAAAATATTCGTCTGATTTAGTATTTTTTTTAATTATTGTATATTAATAAATAACAATAATAATAAAATATTGTATATCAGTATTACGTACAGTAAAAATATGTAAAATATATTGTCGGGCCTCGAGTAAATGTTGCGTCGGGCAAACGTAGTGTCAGGAAAATGTAGTGTCGGGCAAACGTAGTATCGGGCAAATTAAGTGTTGGGCATTCGAGTGTCGGTCCAATATATCAGACCCCAGACTGAACCTTAAGGACTGGTCCATAAACGGTCCAAAATGTTTTAAGATCGTATCGACAGTTCGATCCACGGTCTAAGTGTGGTCCGGTCCGACTTCGTTCCCCTGGTGAAATTTGAAGTCCGGTCTGGTCCTTAAAATAACGGACCATGCAGAGCATTTGTGTGTCGTGACGTCGTGATTGGCCATATATATATTTTTTTTGAGATACATTTTTTATTTTGTAAAAAAGTTTCACTTCAAAAATATTAGATCATTAAATATTGAAAATATAAAAAAATTATCCGCCCTCTTATATTCAGCTGCCCGAGGCAACAGCACCCTGTAGCTTTCCCCTAAATACGGCCCTGGATAGAAACATTATATGTATACGTAATTATCAGAATTTTTTTTTTGAATTTTATTTAATTTGTTTTGTCAATGAACGATTTCAAAAATTGATTAAGATATTGATTACGTATTTTAAGCTAAAAAGTTAATATAAAAAACTATTAAATTCAACTATAAATAATGGAGTTATTGATTAATTAAAGTAAATTAAATCACTCGAATTATATGATCTTGGTTCGAGTTGAATTACATTTGTTAATTGGGAAAGTTTATAATCAATTTCTAAAATCAAGGCTTGTAGATAAAATATTATTTCCACATATTTCAATTGTAGCTAGATCGATTTAAATAGTCGCCGAGATTAATTGTTATTCTCTATCCTAACCTACCCGTATGAAATTAAACGCCGTATATATGTATACGGGTAGTTTAACACGACCGACGCGTAGATGAAATCATTAAGAGAACGCCACACCCGCGTGTGTTGTCTCCGTCTGACATGCGTACAACATATAAAAATTTGCGTTCAATGATTCAAATGTAGTGATGTTAGCTTTATTATTAGAGTAAACTAATCTATAATCAAACTTTAAGGGAAGAACATTATCTGTATTTGATGGTCGGTTTTTTCCGACATTTTAGTTTTCAAGCGTGTTATGAGTATGTAAAATACAGTATTTAAAAAAACATCATAACTCGCTAAGAAATTAAAATTTCGGAAAAAATCGACCAACAAAACACAGATTATGTTCTTCCCTTAAAGTTTGATTATAGGTCAGTTAACTCTATACACTCAATATACTAAAGCTAACATCACTAAATTTGAATCACTGAATGCAAATTTGCTATGTTGTACGTATGTCAGACAGAGACAACACATGTGGGTGTGACGTCCTCTTAAAGGGAACACTGATCAAACGCTAATTACGCAGCGATCGATTTCGAAGTGACGCAGGACGCGTCGATCGGTTGACGCGGCATATTTTTTATATTGTTCTATAATCGCTATGCATATGGATTGTTCTACAGAATTATTACGGAGCCGCCAAGACTATTTTGTCGGACAACCCGGTGGGCCTGTCGTGCGGCATGGTGTGCCCGACGAGCGAGCTGTGCGCCGGCTCCTGCAATCTGGCCGGCACCGACGGCGGTCCCATCAACATCGGAGGTCTGCAGCAGTTTTGCTTAGAAGTATGTGCACAATTCCCCCTCCCCTCCCGTACATCAAGATGATAAACAATTACTGAAAAGCGATAATTCTTTCGCTACTGACCCGACTATTACTTTTGGTGACCAGTTTTTAATTATACATAAACGATTAGACGTTAAACAGGAAAATCATAACGTTTTCCTCGAACTGTTGTTATCGCTTTCGTCTCTCTCCGTCTCATTCTTCTAATCGTTTTCCATACCCTTCTCATTAAGACTGTTAATTTGCGCGTAAACGCTTCGTAAGATCGCGTCTCATATTTTTATCGTCCATAACATAAATATTGTTTTCGCTATTCAATTTTCTCTTTTAGTCGGAAATCTATTTGGTGTCCGTTCAATAGTTATTTCTAATTATTTTTACAGACGAGTATTTTTCGTTCAGACTATCAATGTAATTTATTGTGTTACTATATTCAGAACCATGCCTAGACCTTTTTTCAGGTGGGGGGAGGTAAATTTTTTTACTGCCATGTATTTCAAATTTATTTGACCGGATAATAATTTTGGTAATAATTAATTTTGTAATACTAGATAGATCGACAATGGAATATATAAATAACTCTGGCAAATGTTAATGATATTAAATTTAAATTGTATACAAATATTAAGGAATACTTTTTTACGTTAAAATTTCGAGGAGAAATGTCGTATTTGCTTACAATAAAACAATAGTTGATGTTTGTTGAAGGTGTTTATGGAGATGGCCGTTCCGCCTTCGGAGGTGTTGTCGGACAGCGACGACGAGAGCAGCGACGAAAACGAGCACGGAGATCGACAGGCTTTGAAAGCTCGAGGTCAGAGCAAAATGGCCCCGATAGCCGTGGTGGGTGCTGGTCCTGCAGGGCTGACTTGCGCCACATACCTGACACGACTTGGATACCGAAACGTTACGGTCTATGAGTCGGGCGAGTACGCGGGTGGCCTTAGGTACGTACCAACACCACCACCTATTATACTGTTAATTTCAAGTGTACACTTGTAACATGCCTTCGGTTACTGGGCGTTAAGAATGTTAAATCACTAAGTGCTAAGTCTGAGACAAGTTCAGCAAATAAACTTGTAAAGTATACCTTCTATGGTATTGATGATAATTTATTTTAACACTTAGAAAAAAATCAACAGTTACAATTATCATAATGACTGATATAAGTAGAGCTTCCGCATTGAATAGCTGGACACGTCTGAATTTGGTGTTGATTCGCAGGCCTTTTATATGTTGATAAGTGATCTCTTTTTGGCGCGCTCCTTATTCAATTACGTGTTTTTGATTGATTACAATTGTTTATAGTTATTACTTGTTACAATTAATATTAATTACATTTCATATTTCATTATATTTAACAAAACACGCGTCTATTTCTAATTTTTCTGGAATTATCTTAAATTGCAAGTATACACTTTTTTTTATTAGATTACGCTCGTGCGTTTACAATATGTGTTTTTAGTAATTGATTTAATTAATTAAAAGAATACCAAGAACAAGGTTGTTTACATATGGTACAACAAGTTTAACAATTCGTAGTTTTTTATAAGATAGGGCTTAAAAGTCTACACTATGATTTTCTCTGTAATTTGAATATAGAAAAGAGCATATTATAATGTTGTTTTTATGTTACATAATAATTTATGTTTATTAAGTAATAAACAGCATATTACACACTGTGTAAGTCTATGGTTCGCTTGAAATTTTTTTGAAATTTCAAATGTTTGTTTATAAATATTAATAATAATAATATGAGTGATTTAACTGCTTGATTATAAAACAATGAATATTTCAATTATTTTTATACAAATAGCAAGGTATCTAAAAGTTGCGAGTATGATGTCTCTGTTGTTCAGAGTTATAGTTTTATTAAAATATTATTGTTACCTCGTTCTCGTGCAACATATACGAGAAAGTTAAACACATCCTTGAAATCACTCGATTGTTTACCCATTACGTTACAGTGCCTCAGAGATACCAGAGTATCGGTTACCGTGGAAGGCCGTCCGCTGGGAAATCGAGCAGATGGTGGAATACGGTCGCGGCGGAGTTCGGCTGGATTACGGACGTCGGCTATATTCCGCAAAAGCCCCTGGTGGTAGACCCGGCGATTTTACACTAAAAGTATGTAAATTATTACTATTAATAAAGCATCGCTATAATGCACGTTTACAGTAGTGCAAACTACCAGCTTTTGAACTTTTAACTTCAAAGTGACCTTTCTTAAAAATTTAACCCAAAACGAACGAGTGTACCACATATTTTTTTAGTCCTTTACCGTGCGCAGAACCAATGTAGTTTTCTATTACGTCGACACCGGTCGAACCTCTATTGCTTCGCTATTTAAATATATTTTCATTTATTCACTAATTTATCGAAAAACGAATTGCAGCAGTGACAGTATATTTTCTACATGACCTCATCGCAACGGTCGATGTTAAGTAGTAACTCGGCAAACATAAATTGTTCCTCATATCACTGACCGGCATAGATGACGCTTAAAAACTTTCGTGCCTTAACGTTCTAGACGTAGGTCTGAATACATTCGATTCCCAAACGATCCACAGTGCCGGCGTGGCGGTGCTGTCGTGTCGAACAACTGTACGGAGACACCAATTGATTATTATAATTCGAAATCAACATACACGTGTCATTTCGGTTGAACCAATCGATCGCTGCGACAGTCTAACACAGTCTAACACAGTTTAACACATTTTGTAGTTGTAAAAACCGGACAGATTGAATTATATTACACGTATAAAGTAATTGACGCGCATACACTTATCAGTCAACATCAAAACAAACCATGATTGACTTTGATCGGTCTGGTTCTGATTTCGCTCCGAGTGAAATAGAGAAGACAAAAGTCAGCGGTTTGTTACACGAAATGTTATTTTCGTGTCGATTGCAGACATCTTAATTTTTTACTGTATTATTTTCCGCACGTTTTTTATTGACATTTATTTCACCGTTCAACGAAAAAAAAAAAACGCCATGAGACCGATACGATAATATTTGTCTTCGTCAGGACCAGTGGCGGATCGGCTGAAGGATTGGTTTTTTTTTCTCCAGGATCTGATCGACCGGCCGGACGGGGCGCAGGCCGTTATGGTGTCCGTCGGACTGCCGGAGCCACAGCTTCCGGCCGATCTATTCCACGACGTCGGGGCCGACGGCACGGCCGCGGACGCTGAACGGCTGGGAGTGTACACGTCCAAGTGGCTGTTGCGCCGGGCCTCGGGCTACGCTAAGAGGTTGCCCGCGGCCGATGAACACCTGCAGCCGGGTGGGTGTTGTGGCGGCCGCAGCGGCTGTGGCTCGCCGTCGCGACCGTCCGTCGCGGTGGTGCCGCCGGATTTCCGGGGCAAGACCGTGCTGGTGTTGGGCGCCGGCGACACGGCCATGGACTGCGCGACGGCCGCGCTCAGATGCGGCGCGCGCCGGGTGCGCGTGGTGTTCCGGCGGGGCACGCCGGACGTGAGGGCCGTGCCGGAGGAGCTGGAGGGGGTCATGCGTGAGCGTTGCGAACTCGTGCCGCATTCACAGCCGGTGCGGTTCCTGTTCCGCGGCGCCGGCGCCGGTGCCGCTGCCGGTCGCGTGCGGGCCGTGCAGTTCCGCAGGACGGACGTGGACGACCTGGACACTCCGGACTCTCAGGACGACGAACATCGATCGGCCGACGAAGACCTGTTCGTGTTGCGCGCCGACTGCGTCGTGTCCGCGTTCGGGTCGCGGCTGCCGCCGGAAGGTGAGTTTCGCCCGGGAACACCCGATAAAATGTGTTTATCATATTTTTATCGACGGTTTGTTATGTTCGTCGTCAACGATATCGTGCGTAAGGAATGCACGAGTAGTTGATGTACGTACTATAATTGTGCCGGGTAGTCGTAGAAACTTTTCGGTTTCGAAAATAGTTTAACGTTTTTTAATAATTCATATATGTTGCGTAATAGTGAAGTCATTAAAGCCTAGGACGGATTTAGGTATGTGGTGGTCCCTGGATGGAACGCACTCTGGGGAGACCCTTTTACATAAATGAGAAAATACATTTTTCTGCTTATTAAATTACAATAATTATCATATTTATTAGTGGTAACAACTTATTATTTTATATAATAATTATATATTTATAATATATATATTTATTAATAATAATTTTATATAATTACATATATTATTAGTTAGATAAAAATTAAATTTCAAACGTTCAAATAAAGTTCTATAAATTATTTAATTGCATATATAAATAGAATAATTTTGTTTGTAATCTAATAAGAATATCATGAAATTTTGATGGTCTTTTAGCTGAAGCCAGCTCAGCTCTCTTCTAAATCCGGCCCTGATTAATGCTATTGCCCAACACATATGATGCGCAGTCAAAGAAACTATAAATATTGATATAATTTTTATCTTTGCTGTTTAAATATTAATATATAATAAATAAACAAATAGTTTATATAAATTAATCAATTATAAGAACTTAGTCTAAAGTGTTTTTATAACTGTAAAGAATGATCGGTTTCGAAATAAAAATGCATCATCAGGTATACACAAAGTTAATAAAATTGTGACTGAATATGAAAAATTTAAATATTCATACGCAACTCATAGTTGCGATTTTATTTTATTTTTTTCTTATTCGGTCGCAATTTTATTAAGTCTATTTATACCAGATATAATAATAAGTATATTTACGAATATAATAATACTCCGGACAAAACTTTTATTTATTTACTTGTACACATATACTCGTATGTACACATACATTATTTGTTTATTTATTTATATATTTTAATTTATGAATACGATTGTTAACCATAATGGTTAGTGGCCAAGGCCCCCCCCACTAATTTAGATAATACCTAATTTTTATTGCATTTATTTTCATTTTATTAAGCAGTCTTGGAGGCCGATAAAGAGGACTGATAACTGATAAGTTGACACAAAATTGTTCGTCAGTTTTAATATCACTAGGTATTCGGTATTTGGTTTATTTGTTTTAATTATGGTTGTAGATTCATATCATATCAACTCTATGGTCCATATACAATTATTGTGGTTTTAATTGATAAAGTCATAGTGATGACCACGGTTTAAGATATATTTCTATCTAAAGCCATGGTGATGACAGTCGTTTTATTACAGTCGTTTTATTACAGAATAGATTAAATTTAATCTATTATGTGGTTTTATGCTTTTATGATAATATTGTTGTTATTTTTTTAAAAAGTCAACAATCTGACATTGTTGAAGATATAATTAAGCTTTTCTGCATAGAACTACGGCGTGTTCAATTTTTATTTGACGATAATGATCAAGGAGTCATAATTATTTATTATTAATTATTTTTTTCATTTTATATTATACAGGCTTAATTATAACAACAACATTATATATATTTATATATACATGTATATACTTATTATATTATAGTAAATAAATCTTTTTTTTTTACTATGTGATAAAAAACAGAATTTATGGTAAGTATATTATTTTTTCGCTGTCCCCCCCCCCCCCCCCGAGAAAAATTTCTGCGGGCGGCCTTGTAACCATTTATTAATTTTTAATTTTAATTTTTATTTTTATTATTTTATCGTTGAAATATTATTGTCACTGTTAAAAATTAAATAAGAAGTTATTCGTGTATCGAAAATTAACTCGTGCGGGAGTCCCATATTTTACATCCTACATAAACGTTAAACGTTTCACTGGAACTTACGTGCTGCAACTGACAGTTTGAAGAAAACTTTTTTATTTGCTAAATAATTATCGCCAAGGGTCGCCGATAGCATACGTATCGAGAAACTAACTATTCTATAGAACAGCCTGGCCGCCGATTTAATATATGAAAATTAAAATAATCTTGGCGGCCAACTCCGTGCCGTGATATTCGATAGTGAAAACCCATGTTTTGCGCGCGCATCGCTCCTCACAGGTTCTGTATCGTAACGCCGTTGTCGTTTCAGTGGCAGACGCGTTAGCCCCGTACGCCCGAGTGGACCAGCGCACGGGACGGGTGTGCGTGGACCCGCAGACCGGCCGCTGTGAGTGGTGGACGGATGCTGACGGCGCGGACAAAAACGCGCAGGAGCTGCGGCCTCGGCCACCGGTGTGGTGCGGTGGTGACGCGTCCTACGCAACGGGACCCGGCGCCGACCCTTCGCAGACCACGGTGGAATCGGCCAACGACGGCAAGACGGCCGCGTATCACATACATCAATACTTACAGGTGAGCCTGCGCGCACAATTTACCCGGCGAAGTTCGCTTGTTGTCAGCACGTTATAAATGATTACCGGGCGAACCGGGTACACAAGTCGAGTACGTCCGCAAAAGCGAACGAAACAATTTCGAACGATTTCGCCATTCGATACGATCGAGTTGAAGATCATTCGACAGCGACGCAATAGAATGGAACATAATCGTACGTAAGCACCAGGGCCGTATTTAGGAATTTGACACTAGGGAACAACAATAAAAAACGCTTCATTATACCAAACACAAATTTCTGCGGGTTGAAAAAAATCTTTCTGAAGAACAATTCGTTGCTGGTGTACACAAAAATATTCCAAGTGCAATGTTAACATAAGGATAGATTGTTTGTAAATCTTTGGATCTATCGACAGTACTCGACCGTTACTGAGTATGTGTATGAGTGTGCCGCGATTGGCGATACATATTTTCTTTTGAGATACTCTTTTTATTTTTTAAAGAAGTTTCACTTCAAAAATATTAGATCATTAAATATTGAAAATATAAAAAATTAGCCATCCTCTCATATTCAGCCGCCCGGGGCAACAGCACCTTGTAGAGCTTCCCCCTAAATACGATCCTGGTAAGCACACTTTTTTAACAGTCGAACAGTCGATCAGCTCGAGGCGTCCCGTTCGCAACCATTTTTGTCGGATTGCACTTGGGTCGTAAAACCATTTCAAATGCAATGGTATCATTTGAATCGTCCCGCAGGAACTGTACGGTTACCGGACGGAAAAGACGGCATCGGTTCCGCGACCGCTGTTGCCGGGATTCCGGACGGCCATCGACGACGTAGACCTGTCTGTCCGGATGTGCGGATTGCATTTCTTGAACCCCTTCGGATTGGCCTCGGCACCACCCACGACGAGCGCCGCGATGATCCGTCGCGCGTTCCAGGCCGGGTGGGCGTTCGCCGTCACCAAAACGTTCGGGTTGGACAAGGACCTGGTGACGAACGTGTCTCCGCGCATCGTTGCACTAGGCGGCCACGGCGTGGGACAGACGACGGCAACGGGACACGGCGCTATCGGAGTCGCGGATCCCGAAGTGGCCAAGGCCGCGTTTTTGAACATCGAACTAATTTCGGAGAAGACGGCCGCGTACTGGTTGCGCTCCATCCGAGAGTTGAAGCACGACTTTCCACGGCACGTGAGTACATTATCATATCATCGAACGGTGTCAAACGTTATTTTTCTGACTTAGAAATCAAAAACGCACCTCCCTACCCTCTACGAAATTCGTACCTATTTTTCGTTGTCATATCACTGATGACAACTTCACATTAAAATCATTATTAATATAGAAAAATTATATTTAAATACTATTGAAAAATGACAAATAACTAGTTCTAATGTTCACACACATACATTATCAGTATACATTTTATTCTATATATTAATTATCGTAATATATTGTATTCGTATTATATTTAATATAATACGGATACAATATATTTTTGTTGAAAAGTTGTTGGATTTTTTTTATATATATTTGCAACGCGTTATACCAGAGAAAAACTTATGTAAAATAACGTCCATTACATTTTCGTACGTGTACGTTTTACGTTATGTTTACAGTGAAAATTGTAATGATATTACGTAACGCATTACTATAAAAGTAATTGCGCAGCGCGTTACTTTCCATTACGTTACTACTATAGACGTGTTTACCTGAGAGGTTAGGTTGGCATTGCCTCTTTCCCATCCCGGGAGCTTATGCCACTAACATAATCATTCCGGGACTAAAAAAGTCGTGTGGTCCGCACTCAGTATTGACAGTATCAGTAAAGTACAATACAGCAGTATTATACATGTATATCTATTTTAGTTTTAAATGTATTTATATTTTTTTGACAAACCAATGGTCATACGTTTTGCTCTTAATTAAAAAAAATAGATCATGCGATTTAAAAATTTGTTATGCTCTCCTCGGCCACCAGTCTGAACACGTCTATATGGTTAATACTATCCAACACTGCATCTTCATGTGCTGAATTCTAGATTGCTCCTGTTCTAGATATTAATCGCCAGTATTATGTGCGCGTACAGCGAGTCCGATTGGACGTCATTGGCAAAATTGGCGTGTGACGCGGGCGCCGACGCGTTGGAGCTGAACCTGAGTTGTCCACATGGCATGGGCGAGTCCGGCATGGGTCTGGCGTGCGGTCAGGTACGTATGTTGGTGAGGCAACATACGGTCGCGTTCGTTCCGTCCAGCAATCGGTGGTGGATTTAACTGTTCGCGTCGGTCGGCAAACTCACTAAGAATACACTGTGATCTGTATAAGGAACCCGTTTACAATACTTCGCGTACCTAACCTCCACTCTCTGCAAAGCTAATTAAAGCTCTGTAAAGCCATTAACTTCACGTGATTTTCCGTGCGGACAATCTATCCGCGAATCAACCGAAAGAACGACGTCCTTCTTTCGTTTTGTACGATTCGTCGTGTATACCAGGAACGGGCAACTAAAAGTAGCTGGTTGGCCAATTTTTAGAATTTTAAAATCTAGCGGGCCGGAGTTAAGAAAGCAAAAATGAAAAAAACTCATCAAAATTGACAACTTTTACGACTGGACCAATACAATAAGTGTCTAATACCATTAGCTATAATAATTACATCGATATGAATGTGCATTATATTTAGACATTATACGATTAACTGGAATTGACTGGTTCAATATTAAAGAAAATTATAATATTTACATTTTACGTTAAAATGTTACGAAGTGATTTGAAAAATATAGCACGGGCCAGATAAAAAAACGTACGCGGGCCGTTAGTTGTCCATCCCTGGTATATACTATCGTCGTGCGACCGTTTAAAATATTTATTAACAATATACGATTTTAAGAGGACCCCAAGTGACGCCAGGACCCGCAAGTGCTGTCTTCGTCTTACAAACGTACAACACGTAAAGTTAGCGATAAGTTGTTCGAATGTTGTCTAGTTAGAGTTAATACTAAAGTAAATATATCTATAGCAATTGAACGAACAGGAAAGAATATCATCTGTGTTCTATTGGTCGATTTTTTATGATATTTTGATTTCCAAGCGGTTTATGAGTATAATATCACAATCTTTAAAAAACTTAAAACTACATTTGAACTGCAAAGTAAACATTTGTAACGTTATGTGTTTGTAAGACGGAGACACACTTGCAGGTGTGGCGTTCTCTTAAACAGCGTTTTATTTAAATTGTGGTGACGTATGTACCGAAAACACAATATAACGTTTCTCGCGGAAAAAATTGGAAACATGTCGAAATCTGCCGAGCACAGTATTGCAATGATCACAATACCACGCACGATTCCTAGAGTAAAACAAAAATATAAGACAATGCGATCATTTGCCGATCACTAGCACGAATTGCGGGGCCCCGTGCGAAAGAGTTTAAATAAAACCGTATGTGACAATTATTGTTAACGATAATATTACAAGAATCGTATGCGTCATGTCCAATAACTAGTATTTTTACAAACATATTACATTAATACTTTTCTCCAGAATATTACAAGATTATTATTTCAATTGTGAAACGAAAAACATAATATTATTACCTATTGAAAATGTTATATTTTTTGTATTATCATACTTGGTAATTCGTTTTTCTGTAGCGAGATCCGCTCCCGCGGGGCCCTGTGCAGGTGCGCCGGTTGCACTGCCATTGCGCTGGCCTTTGGGACACACGACTGTGGGCGCCGGCCGTATTAATGTCGATTTGACCTTTTCGCGTCTTACTGCAAACATGCACTTGAAAATATGTTCGTGTACAGGATCCAGTGTTGGTGGAGAACATTTCACGGTGGGTGAAACGGGTGGCGGTGCGTTCGGTTGGCGACGGCGGTACAGCGAACACGCCAGTGCCGGTGTTCATCAAGATCACGCCCAATGTGACGGACGTAGTGACCGTGGGCCGGGCGGCCGTTCGGCTGGGTGGTGCCGACGGGTTGACTGCGGTGAACACGGTGTCGGCCCTGGGATCTTTGGACGTGATCAGCGGCGCGGGACGGCCGTGGCCCGGAGTGGGTCAAGCTCCGGGAGTGGCGAGGTCCACGTACGGCGGCATGTCGGGCTCGGCGGTCCGACCGATGGGCCTGCGGGCCGTGTCGGCTTTGGCCCGTGCATTGGGCCCGGACAAGGCGAACGGCGGCGATGGTGGCCCACCCGTACAGATAATGGCCACGGGGGGCGTGGACAGTGCGGCGGTTGCGCTCCAGTACCTGTACTGCGGTGCCAAAGTCGTGCAAGTATGTACAATAATCTGTTCGCTTAGCATTCGGCGTTTCCATCAAAACGTAAGGCGTTGGATTGCAACGGAATCCCAGAGCCGTATTTAAAATTTTGCCACCCATGGACAACAACTATAACTTATGTCTCAATAAAATATTCTTAAATAGATTTAAATTTCATAAGCTACTAAATAATATAAATTATTCTACAGTATTACTTTTATTTTTCATATAATTTTCATAAATAGCTTTCCATTGAAAAGGCGAAAAGACCGAATTTTCTTATTTAGAATCACCGTTACAATTTTTTCGCCCATCTAAATATATTAAGAGGGCTAGTGCCTCCTCGAACTACCCTTTAAATACGGCTCTCACGAAATTCGACATGATGTTCTTTAACGAACGTGGAATTGTATTACATTTTTAAAATATTTAACTAAATCAGGGCTGTCGTCAAGGGGTGGGGGACTATGGAAACATTTCGCCTTAGGCCCTAGTCTAAGAAAATTAAAAAGGGGCTATTTAAAGTTTAGATTGATTTGAAATATTCGGCGTTACCCATTAGAGATTACTGATATTAATATATTATTTCTAAACTATTTTTCTTTAAGAAATATTAATAAATTGGATTAAACAAAAATAACATGAACTCTAATTGAAGCGCTATTATAAACGTTAAATTTTAAATTATTCTAATTTCTAAATTCTTATAACTGTTATTTATTATGGTTTTTGCGGTGAATTTGAAGAATGACATAATTGTATTCAAATTTATGAAGAAATTCGTCATCGCAAGTGTCGACGCGACAACATCCGAGCTCTTATTTCCTATGGCTGTTTAAAAATTATCTTAGAAAATTAAATTAAATTATAATTAATTGAGGTAACTGGTAATACAATGTTGAGAAGTTATTAGAAATGTAATCAATTGCATCGGTGCATTTAAACGAACTTGATAGATTGATCTTTGGAAAACTATATTTACCAAAATGTTGCAATCTTGGCGTGTTCTTTTTTACATCATATTTCTATATTATTGTGATGAACGAAGGGGCCCCCAATCAATTCGTCCCGGACCCTAAGAATCCTTAAGACGGCTCTGAACTGAAAGTAATACATAATACGACAAAAATAATTTCCTGCGATCCACGATTCGGACTTAGTTTTCATGAAAGGCGCATTGTACGCGATTATACGAAACGCGCAACGTTTCGTTTCAAATCCAAATAACACCCCGGTCGCATTACGACGCATTTCGTATACAGGTGTGCAGCGCTATCCAGAACCAGGACTTCACGGTCGTCCAGGACTACATCACCGGGCTGAAAGCGTTGCTGTACATGAACGGCGGTGGTGGCGGTAAACGGCAACCGGTGCAGCGTCGTCCTACTGCCGCGCTGGTCAAAGACATGATCGACCTGTCCGACGATTATGATTTAGTGACTTCGTCGACAGCGGCGGCGGATCGGTGCGGTAACGCCAAGCCCAAGTTCGGCCCGTACTTGAGAAGCCGACGTCGCTCGGAGGCGTCCGAGGCGGCGTCCGAGATGGTCAGCACGATGCGAGGCGCCAGGTCTGGGCGAGCGGCCGCGATGCCAGAAACGGCACGGGGAACGGTAGCACCAGGAATTGATGACCACGCGGAAGGGACGGCCGTCGAACGGGCCGTGGGACGTGCACTGACAGCGGTCGGCGCGTACAAATCGCTCGACAATCGCGCGCAAGTCGTGGCGTTGGTCAACGAGGTCAGTTAACGAGTTTTCGCTGAGAATGCTCGTACTGGTGTGAATCAGAACAGGATTCCCGGTCGGTCAATATCTTACGCAATCGTCGAAATCTTGGTCTAATAACCTCCTCTATGGTGATCATCTATATGTACAAACGCGATTTTTTCTCATTAAAATAAATTTCCGGAAAATCTGTAAACGTAGCCAACGTGGACCATTCCCCCTCCTCCCCGAATTATTCAAAACATCATGTAGATCTCGGAAGTGAACATAGACTTTTATAAAATTCAAAAGTCCACGTTTCCGTTATAAAAATCGTTCTTCTCGAAAGCGGGCGATGCCAGTCGTAGAGTATTTTACATGGTGGGTAAACAGATCGTACTGTTTTCGTTGAAAAATCGTTGTCCCTCCAAACGACTCGTTCGGGCCATCGGTTATTGAACGTTGCCTAAAACAATCGACTTTGCACTACGACGGAGTTTTTACCAATTGACCATTCAGTCGTAATGCAGTCCGCGGGGTTGCAGACCGACCGGATCGCTGTTAAAAAACCCACGCCGTTTTACGATTAACTAGCATTCACGAAAACGTGATAATAACAATAATAATAATAATAATGATAATAATGTCGGCTCGTGTACAGGACTCCTGCGTCAACTGCGGCAAGTGTTACATGGCATGCAACGATTCAGGTTATCAAGCGATCGCGATGGACCCGCTGACACACACCGTCCGCGTTCAGCCGGACTCGTGCACCGGATGCACGCTGTGCCTGACGGTGTGCCCGATCCCCGGTTGCATAAGGTACGTTATTCGCCGGTGAAAGTAGTGTTCAGTGACCGCAAGTACACGAGTGCCTTCAGCATCCCTTTCAAGACCGTTGTGCTGTAGAGGGTGCAAAACATTATTTTTTTCTCTAGATCCGAATAGTGAATTTTTTCGATTACCAATAAAATAAACAGATTAATATACTTAGATTACCATTTACATCAGTTCGTGGATTAATAGCATTCATTAGGTTACCTCGAGGGTTTAAAAAGAGCAATGCTGTATTTCAAAGAGTATTGAACGAAGCTTTTTCTTTATATCTATACAAATCCATAATAATTTATATAAACGATCTAGCACTAATAAACTTAAAGAAAGCTTTAATAAGGTATGTTATTCGCCGGTGTAGGTTATGTTCAGTGACCGCACGTACACGTGCGCGTTCGGTACCGCTTCCGAAGCAAGTTTCCGTATCAAACCGACGTGGAATGCGACGCGAAAAAAAATTTTAACTTATTTAATTATAAAAGTTTTTTACCATTTTGACTGTACATAACATCCATTGTAATTACTATTTTATTATTATTTTACAAAATATTACTGACTCTAACGATGGACGCAGAAAACACACTGTTTACACAGCGTATTTTTATACGTTATCGTATGTTCGAGAATCTTCGATACGATCCCAAAAAGTACCAAAAAATGCTATATATAATACGTCAAAATCTCAGGTGTTTGTATAAGTATAAATTTGTACAGCAGTAGATAAAATGTTTATTATGAATACACAGTACTGTATATAATGTATATAATGAATAATGAAACAGATAAAATTAATATTATGAAATACGAATACAATGCACATTACACCAGCTCGATAATAATAGAACGTTATATTATGTATGTGACAAACTATTTTTAAGTATTTGGCGTTTTTATCATGTTGCTTTAATCTCTGTTCAAAATAGGTCTTTATAGGAGTTTACTCCATGATTTATTGACAGGTAAAAAGGTCATTCGTATGGGAGTTTACGCGCAGATTTATTTTGTGATGAATAAACTGTCAGTGACTTTAGAAGAGACGTTTTTATGTTTTGATGATATACTGACTTTGAAATAACTGAACTTTAGACTGTGGAAAATTTATGAGTTACCCCCCCTCCCAATGACGCCACTGAGCATCAGATATTTATAATGCTCGGTGATGTCATACATATCATTGTACATATCAGATATTTAAATTATGTATAATCATAAAACGTCTGATTGCAATATTATGTTTTATTTTTTAAACGTTTTTCTTATTTTTTAAGTACAGTTTATTTTACATAAAGCTCTCTCTCCTACAGAATTTTGACCCTGTTTGTGCTTAAGGACAATGGTTTTAATAATGATTTTTTGTTCGCAGTATGGTCGAGAAGACAGTGCCGCACGTGATAAACCGTGGTCTGGGCCATCGACAGACGTTGTCTACGTACGCATGTCCCAGCGATCGCGAGTAGTGCTTCTGTGTCGAACGGGACGACCGACTGGCGTATGGAGGGATAGCATTCACGCCGAAAACATACTACCGCTATCGAGAGCTTTTACATTTATTATTTATTGTTTCACGTACAAATATTTTTTTCGTCGTTGTTTGATATCACTGGTATTATATATTTTATCACTGGTCGTTAAATTTTAAGTTTCGACTAAGTTATAATTAAATGTAACGCTATAAATATGATTTTAATTTCTACACATAGTTACTCTTTCGAATATATTTATGTAATTTATTGAATAGTTGATTGCGGTAGTCGTGTAGTAATAGCAGTAGCGAAAGTATTAGTGAACGGTTTAAATAGTACAAATACTTGGTAAACTCATCGAACTTGCACTTCCTCCATAATAATAATAATATTTTCATCAAAAATGTATGTCTCGCATTTTCTCACATTACTCGTCTCTTTCACACATAAACTCTCATTCTCTAGCCCAAAGAAAAACCGCACCTAACTGAGGTTTGAATCGGCTACCAATAACATCGAATTGACAGCACTTCTTCATAGTCAATTGGGGTAGTTCATCTTTACGAAAAACAATTTGTTTTGATTCTTGATAAAATATGTAAATTGTTTAATCAGTGGACATCTATTCATAGGTAGATACATCTGGTATATATCAAGATTACCGTACTATCTTTCATTATGTTTTTTTAATTCACATTGTGTATTTACACAGGGAATCCACATTTATACAGGGAAAAGGTCAGAATAGCTTATAGTTATTTACGAAAGTTAATTTACCTATGTAATTAAAAATCCATATTTTATTTGTGATTTAAAAATGGTCAGAATAAATTGTTTCTACAGAATCGGTGATGTGTACACAGTTTTAATTTAGTTTAAATAACAGAACGTTTTATATTGATTCATGTAGGTATTAGAATGTATTATTATGTAAGTTAATAGGTTATTAGTCTACGTATTACAACTTCATAGCAATTGAAACGATTAATTTAATAAATTCAGAATTATTTATGCATACTTTTGCGAAAGTTGTTGTTCATGAAACAACTGATAATCCAAGAATTTATGAAAATATTATCTTAAAACATTTATATTTATGTGTATTTTTTTAAATTATTCTTGAGCGATTTTTCTTTATGGAATATGTTTAAATTAACTACCAACGACAAAAATAAAAAAATATTATGTATATTTTCCACTTAATTGTAATGTAATGTAATTATATATACATACGTATAAGTTGTATAATTAGTCGATTCTTACGCCGAGTTTTTCCCACATCGCATGACCATATATCAATATCTTTACAAATATTGTTAGCGATTCGTGAAAATAAAAATTAATCATTTATTGACAAAAAAATGAATATTTCATGAGGCTAATTATACTAACGTATATAGGACACATTGTATTTTTCTCTAAAATCTTTTCTTCTAATAGTTTTAACATGATATTCACGGCCGAGTGTTCGAATGACAATATCAAGGTCTACGTAAAAATAATAAAATTGATGTAAATACAAATATGAGTAAATTAATACACCATAGTTATCAATCATAACGATTTAAACAATATTTATGTATGATTAGAATGTATAAATATTGAAAATAAAAACTTTTTACAAAATGTAATACATGTTTGATTTTTCATGTTGAATTTGAAACATATATTAGGAATTTATTAACATTCGAATTGTATAAATGTCTAATACTTAACTCTTTTTTTAAAAATATATTACCAATAGATATTAAAAATGTATCAAATAGTTCATTTATTTTTTTAAATATTTATTAAATATTGAATAAATATATCTATGTTTTGTGATAGGTACGTATAGAAATACGATCCAAGTAATACTACATTATGTGCATTATTAAGTAAAAATCGAAAAATAATACATTACAGTATAGAAATAAATACGGGAAGTGGTCGATACTGTCTTTACCACCTAACAAAAACCGAATCAAATGTAAATCTATTTGTAATCAAAAATAAATATCTAGTATAATATTCACCAATTATCAGTGTTGTGTTCAGATAAAAAAATATATCTAGATAAAGATAGGATGGGCAAATAATTAATCAATCTAGATATAGATACCTAAATAAATATAATTTTTATCTAGATACAATAGAGATAATTTTTTTAAATTCTATATGTATTAACAAATAATTGAAACTAAAAATTAAAAAAATGGTTTTTATTTTATGAAGTTTCTAATCAACAAAAATAATTCAATTTCTTTTTGTACCTTAGATAAGTATAAAATAATACAGCTGATATAAAAGCAACTCCTACTATAAATACTATAAATATTTTTGAGTCTTAAGAGAATACAAATGTTTTGGTGAAGTTTTTATAAATTTTAATAACTTCAATAATGTTACATAATATATTCACAATACTCTAAAGTTGATCAATTTTTGATGTTGAATGATTTAAGAAAACTGAACTAATTATTTGTAGCGGACTGTAATTTATATTTATTTCTTATTCATAAAAACATTTTTAAATTATTAATCATTTACAACATTGTATCGCTATTGACATAAGACCAAGAATGACTGAAAACATTAATACATAGTAAAAACATAATTAACAATGTTTTTTTTTAACAGTATATATTACAAAAAACAAGATTTATTCTTAACAAAATTAATTTATTATTAATAAAAAAATGTTGAATATAATAAATGTTATCTTCTACATAAAAATAAATTAACAAATATTAAGTAATTTTAAGTCTTACACCTACAAAAAAAAAGTTTTTCAAAGGTTGAATCATCAAGACGATTTCACCTTCATGTTGATATTTGAACAGCACCACTAAACAACCTTTCTACAGATGCTGATGAAGGAAGAGTTATATTATATTTTAAAAATATTTGTTAATAACTGGAAATTTGTTTAATAATATAACCATTTTTTTTTTTTAAGTCAAATGCTTCAATGTTTATAAATCCTGTCTTAAGCCAATTGCATCATGCGCAGAGTCATTAATTGGATTTTTCCCAGATAAATGATCATACAATTGTTTATTCATACTATCACTCTCATTTGTCGAGTCAGAATGTGTAGTCATTACAGTAGACGTCAATTGCATTCATCAATGAATATTTTTTTACATAAATCATTATACTTAATAGACACCCAGCCCATTTCAAACTAAGGATTACTTATTGAAGCTAATATAAAATTCTTGTTTTTTGAATGACATAGATTAAATAAAAAATAAAATTTTTTCTCGAGACTACTGATAATTAAAATACTGATATTAGGTGTACAGTAAATGTAATACAGTAATTAATGATTTTTTTAAAACCAACAGAGTAGGAGCAAAGTCAAAAAACTATTCTTTATTATTTATGTACTTTGTAATTTATCTAACGAATAAGCCAATGGTTTCATAATCATACAATACTTCCCAATGAATAGTATAATAGTGTTATTAAAAATTTTAATTGTATAATATTCTTTTAATTATTTGGTATATATCAATATGATAATGTTTTGTAAAAAAAAAACCAAATATTTTAGGATATAAGTCAATAAAAAAAAAAATATTTATACAATTAAGATTTAAATATCTATAAAATAGTTGTAATACATATCTTAATTTATTGAAAATCAAGTAATATAGAAAATAGTTATGTTTTATATTGAGTTAAGGTCATTAAAAATTAATTAAAGTCCATAGTATAATATGGAAGATATTATTGACTAGGTACCTATATTCTTATTTATTTAATTTAAATAAAATTGTTTTATTCATGTGTAGATGATACATTAATATATGAGTTATTACTTATTTGGTAGTTGGTTAATGGTTACACGAATAAATATAATTTAACAACTAGTATAATTATAATTATTATATAAAACCGTTATGTTTTCTAAACCTCATATGTTATACCTATATTATATTATATCTAGTGTTTATTTAATTTATCTTATCTTTATCTTTATATATTTTTTATCTAAACACAACACTGGACATATAAGTAGGATTTGTTTTACTATTTTATGGAGTAATTGTAACTGTATATGGTAGTTTGTAATATTTAAAACAGCAAATTAAAAACATTTAAAAAAAGATATAAGTATAATGTACAAATATATATATATATAAGAAAATTGTTAATTATTCAATCATTTTAATCGTGATTAATAGTCAAATAAGAGACAAACTGAATTAATAATTAGTAATTACCATATTCTCTGAAATTTGTTTTGTACGAACATCCAACATTTTAGGTTGAATTAAATTTATATTTGTTTGATACCTTGTTGTATCAACTTTTGATAATAGAAATGCATGTTGTGTCTATTAAAAAAGCATAGGTATAAAAACTTAATAGATCTTAGTAGTTAATTATACAATTAGGAATAAGTTAACATTTTTTTAAAAACACTATAATAAGACTTAATAAGTTGCCACTTGACTAAAAGGAACTTTCAGTTTTGTTGCAGTTTACGAATAATGCCATAAGTTTATCCCCATCTGTCAACACCAATTTGTATAACTCGTTAAATAAATATTTTAATGTACAATGTGTATGTGGTGACGCAGATTTTGGATCATTCACCTCTTTTTCGGCGGGTTTTTTCCATTTAAAGAACTTGGGAGGTGTTAATGGCATTAAATATCGATGCATATTTGGTGTTTATAATTTTAAACTTCAAAAGTAACAATTAAGTAATAAACTTAAAAGTTAATGAAACTCAAAATTCAAAGGTACGACTGTACAAGTCATATGTTACTACTAAAAAAAAAAACACAAAAAAATTAATTGAACTGCAAAACTACTCAAACACTATTTACATGATTGATAACACGAAAAATAACATTGTAATAATCTTTCTTACTTCGTAGATGAGTCATTTTCCATGTTAATGCGCGACAGGGATTAACCAGAATTAACACAGAATAGATTTTAATCAATGATAGTTACCAATACTAGGTAGGTATATTATAGAATATAATAAAGGCTCTGTCAAACAGAACACGTTATTAACGTCACGGTAATACAGTCACGTCAGCGTTATAAAGTATACGAGTATATATATATATACAGAAATGGAACTAGGAATTTTTACACCCAGAGAAAATGTTAAAATTATGCCCTATCATAGAAAAATAATCAAATACTCTTCCCGAGCATTTTTTTCTAATAATTAATAAACAATCATACTTATTGAGTTTTAACCTAATATCAATATCTAACAAAGTTAAAAATATAAAATTAATTGTAAATAATTATAAAATTTACACCCTCTAAAATTGTAAGCCCGGGGATGAATCTCCGTCTTTCACCCCTATCAATCCCCTAACAATCTAGATACATTTATCTAGATGACCATCATTATTATCTAGATGAAAATTAAATACAAATTTTTTTTTTCATCTAGATAAGATAAGATGAATACATAAATACATGAAGTTGTTATCTAGATGAAGCATCTAGATAAATTTAACCATTGTACAATACTGCATATCACGCTGTCAGGGAGCATACGGTTGAGACGAGGTTACACGTATTACGTTGGAATGCAGTAAATCAACTGCAGTCAATTACGAATTTGTCATCGAAATTCAAATTAAGTACGATTTTACCAATTTTTTAATAATATCAACCCCTTTTCCACTTCCCCGGAAATAGCTCGTTGTAAGTGTGGCATACGCTGAGACGGCAGCTTGTTCGCTAATCAGATGTAGGTACGTCTCTTATATCATCCATCCACGCGCGCTCGGTGGTCAGCAACGGTTGTTTTGGTAAACCAACACGAGGACACGGCCACGAACGGTATGTCCGAAACCGAATAAATACAACACAGACCGACGTGGAGGGCGCTTGGCGATGGACGTTTCGGGGTCGTTTATTTTACATGGAAGGGTAGCATCGTCGAGACTGATTGTCCGTGCACCTGTGCACGCGCCTCGAAACCGGTATTTCCGTGCACCTGCAACAAAGAGCCAAAACTGAATGGTACGTCATTTTTTTTTCCAGTTTAAATTTTCGCCTGTACTCTATACGAATTGTGCACGATTATTATATGACGTACTGTATTAACGCGTTTATCATTCGTTTACCATTTTATGTCGTTTGGTAACAACGTGCACCAAGGGAACTCATAGGTAAACGTTAGATGTCAAATAATAACCGTATTGTCAAAAACGAGAGACTTTTAATAAGCGGTTGTTTGAATAAACACCAAATAGCGATAATGCGTACAGTTTTGAATCGCGTCTAAATCTGTGTACCGCGCGTGTAATATTATTTATGTAAGATCCGATCACAATTGTTTTTAATAAGCCATTTAATAAGCGATAAGAGTTACAACGTGCACGATAACGGTAAACAATATTGGATGAATTAAGAAACAATTAGTTAAAACGTTGAATCCGATGAGTAGTTGACTTACATTACTTCGTTCTTCAAACGTCTTCCCAACTTGCTGGGAAATGATTCACTCGAACTTTGTATAGTTCATTAGATCATATATGATATACACTTATAATGATATACACTATAATAGTGTTATGTTTACCTATGCTCAGTAAACTTGAAAATAGCGGTCAGATATCGTCAAGAATGTGAAGTTACCTTAGTTATTAGTAGGGCTCGGATTTTTATGCAATAAAAATCTATAAAATATTCAGATACATATCATAAATATGCAAAAAATATGAAAAATGATTTTTTTTTTACAAATTATCAATGTGTTATGTATAAAAATTGTTCATTAAAAAAAAAAAAATGCAAAATAACATTTTTAATGACATTGTGTAAGTATAAAAGTATTATATATAGTATTATATATATTATAGATGGGAGGACGTAGTTATAAATTATGTGAAAGCGCTAGGAAATGGAGTGGACTGGAGGATACAGGCATCAGATAATGAAAATTGGAGACAAGGATGTATGTTGAGGTGGTCCTAGTGGCTGAGTTTTACCGAAGAAGCAGAATATAATTGCTAAACGTAATAAATTATAACGTAATTACATCCATAAAGTAGGTTATATTATCTATCACAGAACTAACAGACGTTGCTATAACAACCGTTGCCAATAGTTGCCGTTGCCAATAGTGACAAATTATCCAACAAAAATCAATAACAGTCATTCGTGTGAATTTTGGGAGAGAACGTTAACAGAAAATATTTTCCGATAAATAACATTTGATATAAAACATATGAAATATACGTATTAATATACGACAATTGTATTTAAAAATTAAATAGAAAAATAATGATATACAATAATAATACAAATCGAATAATAAATAGATTGTTAACTCTAAAACGGATACAATATTTTTGGTATTCTGAGTGAACCATAAAATTAAATCTGTTTTTTTTTGGGTCCAAGCAAATTGTACCAGATAGAATTCTTGCAAACATTTTTTTATATAAAATGTTATCTAGTTAGTGAATTTGGGAGGACATTTTTTGAATTTCACAAATGTTTTCTAAATAATTCATAAAACTCGATAAAAATTAGGAAAATATTTATGTACAATTTTCGTCGTAAAAACGCATACAAATTTTAATTTATACAAGATTTTTGACACATTTTTTTTTGTTCTGACATTAACTTGCTTACATAATCATTACTGCTATTATTTTTAGTTCGTTGAAAATATTTTCAAGTTAGGGCTTCACCACAGTATACTCATCGTCTATTACGTCTTCTATAAAGTAGATCTGTTAATTGTATTGATATTAAGATGTTAACTTTTATTTTCTTAAATTACTTTATATGAAAATAAAACTGTTTGTTTTAAAAAGAAAAAATACTGTATGAAAATCTAAAGGGGGCTATGAGTAATACAATTTTAGAAAACACTGTTCTAATTCGTCATTATCTGGGAAGCTTAAATCGACAAATTTAATCAACTCTGGAACCAAAGAAGCTTTTGTTCATTATAACTATTTTTTAACTTTTATATTTTGATAGAATCACATATTCCGTGTATTTAAATATGTTACATCGAAATAAGATCGATTAAAATCGTAAAAAATATTGGAAATGTTTTTTCTATAAATAGTATAAATTTAATAAAAACATTTCAAAAGTTATATAAAATCAATAAAATCATTATATAAATAAGTTAGGTAACTTATGTAGGTATTTTCAAGTTATTACAGTTAATATTTTTAGTAAAACAACAAATTTGTTGTTACTTAAATAATATTGATATCGTTCACTGAAAATTCGTTGAAATACATAATTTCGTCAACTTAAATATATAGGTATATATTTTACTTATTGAAAATATTTATCCGTTCTGTCAACATCGACTACGTTCTCGATTGAAGACGAAAACGCACGGAGAATCTATAAATATATTTATATGACTTGTGACCGCAGTGATTTGCGACAAGATTAATACGGTAGGTAACGTGTTGAATGAATAAATGAAAATTCCCTTTTGACAGATCACGATGAATTAGGTCAGTGAATTTATCCGCATTCAGAAAATTCATTATTACAATTAATTATTACATATTACAAATTATTCTTATGTTTTTGAAAATAATAAAATAACACAATTTTCTTTAACATTTAATAGTAATAAAATGAAGTTAAATATTTTTAAAATGATTCGAACTTTATAAAAAGCGGCTTAAGTTGTACTTTATAAAAACATTTTAAAACTGCATTTTAATACAATAAGATGATTCGTATTTTAACTAATATCTAAGCGAAACACATTTTAAGTGAGAGTATATGGTGGTGGTGTAATCAGTTTGGCGGGAATGAAACCTATTGTGTGCACACTGTATTTAAATTTTGACCGCTTGTAGAAATATGTACTTAGCAAAAAGGTGATTTAGGGTGGCTCAGCCACCCAGAATAATTACAGGCCACCCTTTTGGCTACTTCATAATATTTTTGAAATATCCGATGCTCAAATAATTGAGTAAACAAAGTTAAGCCATGTTGTAAAACTTATATTTTAATATTTGTTATTATTATATAATTATGTTTAACACTGTGTGCGACAAATACATAATAAGACATCTGTTTACCTAGATGGACAGCACACGTTTTTGTTAATATGGATCTATGATAAGGAACGATAATGAAGATTATTCAATAATCGCTAAGGGTCTTTTAAATCAAATTGATATGAGTATTATATTTTTTTTTAATTTTATAGTGTTTTATAACATACTAATTATTTTCCAAAAAAGTTAATGATTTTTTACAAGGCTTTATTGACGAAATGGCAGAAGATATGGTTTTAATGAAATCGACTATTATGACGCACAAAAATATGAGAAACGATTCAAATGGTTCTCACAACGTTTTAAATAAATGTACGAATAACTTTGAATACTTGTGGAGCAAATAATATACCATTAATCGGTGAACAAATACAAATTAAAAGAAAAAATCGTTTTCCTCAAAGGTGTAAATCATATTTTATTGATGAGAATACATTTTTAGAAAATTAACAATTTCAACCAAAAAATTATTTTCGAATAAAATTATTTTTGCCAATTTTAGGTAAATTTATAAACGAATTGAAAAACCAAACACAATAAAATTTAACAACGAGAAAATTTAAATAAATATCTCAAATTTTTTGAATTTTATTGGTTGATTTGGAAAAGTATAAACTCATTTTTAATGAAAATACAATATGGTAATAAATCTCAATTACAATTTCAGTATCAAGTGAGAAAGGACTTTTTCTTGCCTAAAGACATTGGTATATAATGAACGCCTATCAAATTTATGTATGATGAGCATTGAGAAGAAGATAGCAAACTCTTTGAACTTGGAAGATATAAAATAAAAGATAAAAATTACCTAATATATTTGTTTATTTAAATTTAGAATCTTAATATTTTTTGTATTATTGTTACTATAACATTATGCTGAAAAGAGGTAGATTTGTGAAAACCAGTGTAGACTTGTGAAAAATTACCGCTCTAAATGACTAAAATATTATAGAATATAAGTATAATCTAATATTTAATTTCAAAGTTATCGATAACAATCCCTGGCATTCTATGTTATTTAACAAGTTGGTTGCCTGACATATTTTACCAAACTTTCAAAAATCGTTTTGTGTATCATTAATGATACTCTGATAGCTTACTGACTACGTCTTAATTAATTTTTATAGACATAATTTGGCAGAATTAAGCATTACATATGCTTCTCTTGTAATTTTGGTTTGCCTGCATTTAGTTATTAATAAACTCGTTTATTATAGAAAATAATTTTTGAATATCTACCGTGACTCTGAATTTAATTATTCCTTCTTATTCAAATCAAAATTGTAATTTTTTTACATTTTTTATTTCGTTCAAAAATTCCAATATTTCTTTATTAATTGTTTTGTATCATAGAAAAAATCATTTAAAAATGTACAGATTTAAATGAAAAACACATTTATATTGTTAAGAATATTGAAAAATACTGAATAAATAATAAACAAATTACAGTTGTATAATTTATTGTTGTACATAATATGTATTTTCATTGAATAATATGTATATATTATACACATATTATTCAATAAAAATAGTATATAATAGAATAGCATATAAACAGAATAATAAAAAATGAAATTACATTTAAGAAACTTATACTTTAGGAACATATAATTACAGTATTTGAGTTAAATTAATAAACTTCAATTAATTTTTTTTTTTACCAAAGTACTTTTTATTATTTCTAATGCTATTTTTTTAGATACATTTTATTTACAACAAACTCTTTACTAGTATAAATTTTAAAGTCAACAATATAGAAATTATTAAGACCTAATTTAAATATGTCAATCCCATATCTGTGTCTTTTATTTTATATGTATTGTCTGAATGATAAACCCCCATAAATGGTATGATTTATTATAGATTTATTATATATATTAAGATATTAGATAATAATATATTTATTATAGATTCATCAATACATACTGATCGAATTGGAGATCGTGCATTTTATATTTAGAGACTAGCAAGTTCATTAATTTATTTACTTTTAATAAATGATCACCAGCAAAACAAAGATCGTTATAACAATAAAGAAATGCTCTTAAAGGAACTCGAATCTTTTTATTTTCATAATCTGTGGTATATATGATGTATAGATTATTTGAAGGCATATGATTTAAACCCACCCACATGATAATCCCTAGAAATATCTTCATCTCATTGTGATTTACTTCTTTCCAGTGTTTATGATGAGATTGTAGCTATCTATGGATGTTTGTAAACGCAACGTTGTTATTAAAGTCACATTCATTAATAAATTTAAAATTTCATCATCCAAAAAAATAGAATCAAATCTATGTGATGTACCGTCGATTAGGATTTTTATTAAATCCGAATTAATGCCAACATATACATTATTTAAGTTAAGCATTACGAGTATACCTCAATTAAAATTTGAATCAATTTCTTCAAATAGGTTCTGGTACATATTGGTTATTTTTAGAATGGGATCATTGTATTAGATCTGGTATTTGAGGAATTCCTATTATTTGTACGTCGTAATTACAAAATGATAACAATTCGTTTGAATCATAGTATCAAATGATTTTTAATGATAAAAAAAATAAAAAAATCGTGAGTCATTATATTTAATCATTAAGAATGAAGACCATTATAAATATGAGGAGTATAGTTATTAACTATCAATATATTATCTAGGTCATCTTCTGAAGACTCATTATCAGACCAGTCGGACGAGTTATGATAATTTTAAATCACATTGGAGTCCACAGTTATTCCAAAAATAGATCAAAAACCGACAACGGTATCGCGAAAAGGAAAAAATTCAAAGAATGATAATTCAACAGTCTTGATAAGAATTGCACTGGAGCACAATGATAAGCGTAAGTATGTGATATTCAATTCATGCGGATTTAATTTTAACAAAACTCGACGTTTAATCGGGGGAGAAAATAAAATACATTAAAAAAAAAAAAAAAAAATGGGTGTATTAATTATTATTATTATTTTTTTTAATGTACAATCAAAACACATTTTTTTTAGACAAAAGTCCGTGGAATCTATCAACGAAATATTCGTCGACACGTCGGCCGCCCAAGGTCGATGATAACGGCTTCACAGAAAGAAAAACAGACGTGACATAGCGTGCGACGTATCACAAAAAATATAAATAAATAAAATATAAAAATTTTTGACGGCGTTTCAGGTCGTGCGTATTCACGCACTCGTACAATCTGCAAACCAATTTTATTCCACACGAGGGGAAGCGTATTCGACCGTTTTCTCGAACATGGAAGGTCTGAACCTCCTCGCTCCTCGTAACCTCACTCCCGGCGCGCGATATTGATTTCTAAAACTGCGACGCGATGTTTATGCGCGGGCCGGGAGGCTGAGGGCCGGTTGCCACGGGAACGTGCGTCTCGCGCCCGACCGCCCGATCCCGGGGGCGGTACGCGCACGGCTGATAACCATCGGGTTGATACGCGACCGCGGCACCGAGACCCGCGTTCGTCCCTGTCAGATTTCCATCGGGAGCCCAACGTCACTGGTGTCACACGACGTCCAGACCGCCGTCCAGCCGACAGAACGAGACCAATTCACATCAATAACACTACCTATATCATCGCAAACAACCGCTGCTGTTATCGTCCGCAGTTTCCGTCGCAGGTAATAATAACACACCGCCGCCGTTCCTCCCCGACTTAGTCGTACACGCACGATAATCGGTTGTTACGATAATTGTAACGATACGATCCATTATCGTAATACGTGCGCGCACGCCACGACGATGTCGTAACCGACTCATTGTTGTGTACACGCATAGGCGGCCGCGATCGTTGTGATATTTACTTTTTGATTTCCATTACGGTACGCGTTGTTATTATTATTGTTATTATTATTATTATTATTATTATTATTATTATTATTATATTGTTTTCGCTTGAACCGCATAGATTAGTTTTGTTCGACGTTACGATTTGACATTTTATTACATTCCATTCCCATTAGACGACATTCGATAGAGTAGTTATCGACGAGTTACGTTCGAATGAAATTTAATATCTTATACTTGCATACAAAATAATGTTATATACCAATACATCGTCATACGTTGCTGTGTATTAGTTTTTCATGTATTGTTTAACGCTGGATCTTACACCGATGAAATATGCACGTGTGATTTATGTTCGTTCTTCGTTTATTTATCGTATTGTACGCTACGGCGGCTCATCGATGAAAACATTTAGAAACTTAAATATGATCTGCACTCATCGTGTATATCAGTTGATTATACGCGTGTTAATAAGCACGGTTTAACATGCATTTGTTTTTTTTTAGTCGAATAAATCCAACCCTGGATTGTACGCATTTGAACGAATTAAGACCGGGTTGGAATTATTAATAATATAGTACATCAAAACTGTATCGTTATTTTTTTTTTTTTAATTCAATTGCGGATACTCATACACACATTAATTGATCACGTAAATAAAATAAACTCTTTCACTTGTACATACATGTTGCTACAATAACAGTATTTCACAAGCTTGATATCCAAAATATTGTTCAAAATTCAACACTCATTATTGTGTTACATATAAAATAATTAATATTAATTAAGATCTCTTAGAGGAGATACAACAAAGAGATCGGGTTGTTTCGCTTTATGTATGTATATTTTAAAAGCAATAATAAGTAATTGGATTCTGTGAAAAGCTGTGCTAAATTAATTATCTAGTCTAAAGGGTTTAAACGCTTTTTTAAACAAACTGATGGTTTTTGAGATATTTGTACAACGTTGTAGCGCCATAAATATTTTATAAACACGTCATATACCAATTAGTTATAAAATAAATCGTTGAAATTCATTAAATCAGTTAATTCGATTGACAATTAAAATGTAATTACTAAGTAAACCATATTTGGATACATATTTAAGTTAGATAAATATAGATAAGATGTTTTATCTTTAATGTACTCAAGTTAATAATCGGCGAAGATTCTAAAACGGTTTGATTATTATCTTCTAAATTTAGCAAATTACTAAAACCAGTCTCTTTAAAAATCAATACGTGTCGTAAGAAATATAATTTTTCGTAGTTTTTTTTAAATTTAAATAGTATCACGTAGATGATGGAAAAAATATTTATGTTTTATTACACAGGTTAAGGCTTTTTTTTTTTATGATTTTTAGACTAATCACAAAAAAAATTTTACTCAAGTTTAAACATAACTGTAATTTAAAAAAAAAACATTTCATTATAAAAAAACACTAATATTAGTTTAATTTGTTACATCAATAATAAAAATATGTTGTATAATTGATTATTATTATTGAACACAATTTTCCTCTGAAACTAAATAGAATAATATACATATATAATTTACAAGTATGATAAAATAATGTAACATGTTGATAAATTAAATTAATATGTTTCCAATAAAACCCATAATATAAGTAGAAGATTGCATGGAGTAATAATCGTTTTTACATCATATAAATGCACATTAATATTGTTAAATATAACTAAGAGTGTTTACTAATTATTCGCAAGCAAAGCAATAAATCAACATCAATTTATTTACAAATTTTATTAATATTAGAGTATAATGTTACGAAAGAAATTTTTATCGTGCAATGACAATTTATTTTAATTAATTAAATATAATGTTGAATTGATTAAGAAGAATACAGCATTGTAATTGTTTATTTTTCTGTACACAACGCATTGGTGGTGTAGAAGATTTACCATGAGATAAGAAAAAAATAAAAATATAATTTATTATAATATCGAAAGAAAAACTTTTGTTCCGCAAAAATTTAAGTACATTAAATTAATTAATTAATAAAATAAAATAAAATAAAGTAAATAAATAAAATTAATTTTAAGTACTTAATTTATGTCAGTACTTCTTAAGTGAAAAGAAAATTTGGAAATATGTTTATTAAAAACACTAACATGTTGTATTCACAAAATTATATTATTAAAATCATTTTTTTAAGATACCAATTCGTTATTTTTTTTCTATATTGTTTGTATATGATTAAAATATCGAGATTTATAATTTTTAACGACTAAAGTAAATTTGATAGTATTATGTATGGTATATGTAAATGTTATGTACATGATATAGGTTGATAATATTTTATTTGAAATATTAGTATAATAGGGTTATTTGAAGTTCTAATGTTTGAAATTTGTACAAGTTTATCCTTATAAAATTGAAGAAATATGATAAAATACCATTTACGAGTAATAGAATGGATAAAGAAGTATACTTTTTTTTTAAATTTAAATCAAGGTAAACAATATACAAGTATATTTAAGTTAGGTTAAGAGCTTCATTGTGATAAAAAAATGTTAATTTTTTTATAACAAAATTATTATAAAAGAGTTCAAATGTTTCTATTAAATTAAGGTTTTCTTAATTTCTAATATTTTTAAAAATATTTAAAACATTAAATGTATTTAGTGTAATCTAAAAAATGAAGGGTTAAAAATTATTTTGAAATCGGTATATTTAAAATTATAAATCTATGTACTATAAATGATTTGTGTGTTGGGAATAAATAATGATATATTCATGTGAGCGTGTATTTGTTTATCAAAAAATATAGATTATTGAATGATAACAAATAAATAAATAAAATACAATAATAATAAAACAATCGTTTCATTATACATAATATTTAACTGATGTAATAATTATTTCCTAAAGTGATGACTTATCATATAATATTATTGTATTTATGATACTATTGGTGCCTGTTGGATCATAAGCCATGCCTGGTCTCATGAAGTCTAAAAAGTCCACCGACGACAAAGACGACAAAAACCATATTTACCGCAGAGTTACCGTATCTTTAGCCAGAGAAGAACACTCTAGCTTCTCCGACGAGGAAGTCATGAACCATCCCGGGATGGTGAGGTTGATGGGCTACCTCGAAAGTTTGCCAGTGGCGGAGCGAATCCTCGAGTTCACAGTACAGTCATCTGAAGAAGAACGTCAAAATCAGTCAGGATTTAGAGTCCACGAAACCGAAGAAGCTCGCAGAATGCGAGAAATAGAGGAAGATCGCAAAAACTACATGAACCGTTTTTTCCGTTAAAAAATGTATCCATAAAAGTAAGTCAAACCGATGAATGTTCACTAAACAAAAGTATAATAATAATATAATATTAATACGGTTTTAACGGAACTTAAATTTTCTGATGTCTTCAATATTTTTATCCGTTTTATGTTACGCAGTTTATGGGAATAAATAGTTAACTGAAATTAAAAAAAAAAATTGTATTTGGATAATTATTTCAGTTCCTGAAATGTGTTTACATAACAAAGCTTGAAAACTTGAAATTTGATTATAATAATTCTTGTACAGTGAACTTAAATTTTCAAAAAACTATAAACGGACTTATTGTGATAATTATTTTTACTAGAAAATGTTTAGTTTTACAGAAAAAAATTAATTTTGGTGAAGTCTTATCTTCGTTAATTCTGGTAAAATAATTATATTTATAATTTTTATATTCAATGCGTTGAACCTATCTGTATCAATCCTGTATTAATACAATTCAAATACTTACTGTTTCATATTTTATTTCTACGCCGCTTCGTTTAAACTATTCTGCTAATCACTGTAAAAAATTAATTCATAATTGTTACATATTGTAAACAAATATCTTCATTTAATATAATTATTTTAAATCCCGTATCGAGGTAAAAATGTTATAATTTTTATAAAATAAAAATGTATGAACGATTTTTTGATTTTATTTTTAGATTCCGGCAACGTAGCTACTTATCCAAGAAAGTTTATCCACTCAATGAATCATAATCGTTCTTTTGATCAGTTTAATTAAATATATATCAATAAAATAAGAATATACATATATACATAGGTAATGATAGCATTGTATTGTTTTTTTTTTGCTCCAAATTATTTAAAAAAAATATGTTAACCTATGGTACACAATATAATTAAAATTTATATATTAAACAGTAAGAAACTACTAAGAATAATAATATAACTGATGTATAAAGTATTTTTAAAATACTATTTTATTGTTTGTTTTTACTTTAAATATCAAAATCATATAATCTGTTACATGGTTGTGGTTATGGTTGAAATCGAATACATTTCATAAACAACTTACATATTGTATTGTAACATAATATAATATATTATATATAATACAATAAATTGTAACATATTGTACAATTTGCTTACAGTTTTGATTTTAATTAAAATGTATTTGGGATTTTCTATTGTAAACTTTAAATTCTAATTATTAGTAACATATCACTTTATTCTGATGAAATAAAATAATTAAATGTATACACACTGCAAATATTATGATCATATTATGTCGATAACATAAAAAAATATTGTATACTTTTTATTGAAATCAATTACTGTCATAAAACAACAATAAAATCTGAGTAAATTATATTTAACTGTTTTTTGAGCAAATTTTTTTTTTTACCAATACAATTAGATAAAATATTATATTAGCATTCTAATTTATACCGTTTTTATCGTTAAAAATATACCAATTCTATAAAAGATCAAATAGTGTAATTTTTTTTTTTTATATAGAGATCTTATGTTAACTATGTAAAACAAATTGTTAACAATTAAAAATAAAAACTTGTACTTCTCTTTACGCGCATTTTATTTAAGTATATATATATAAAAGTGTAAATATATAGAACAATGATCTTTCAAATATGATATTGTTGTTTTAATAGCAACTGTAAGATTGGAACAGTAAAATTCACAGTTCCGGTACAAAGTCAAATATTTAAGTTTCTACTTTGTAATCACAATAAAAAATATTAAACATTTTACAAACACGTAAACAAGTAATTAAAATTAAAGTGAATATTTAGTAAATTCAAAAATTAAATTTTCATCGGAAATACTTAATACAAATGTACTAAGACTGTAGGTAAATATTATTTTAGACTTCTGGACAGAATTAAGAATTATCAATTGTTCAAGCAATTATTGTCCAAAATTTAAACAATGATTTAGACTCCAAATGATAAAAATGAGTGATGGGAATAATATAATAGAATAATCGAATCATTCCATTATATTAAATAATCGAATCATTCGATTATTATTTTTTGATTATTAAAATAATGGAATGGTTTTAATTATCCAAATAATGTTACCAGACATATTTGTCAAAAGAAAATTGATTCAATTATTCGAAAAAATTGTGTATTTTACTCATTGCCCATTGGGTACTAAATTAAAAAGTCGACTGTCCATTAGTATTGTATAATTATTTATTTTATTTTTAATCATTGGTATAATTCCCGTTATCGGTAATCGCCACACTAATTGGTTTAATAAGTATAAATATTTGGATTGAAAATGCATTTCACTTTCATGCTTATAAATAATCATTTGATCATTTATACAACCAGTTCAAGCAATAAAATTATGAATCATTGGATTATTTGATTATTTTGATTTCATGTACTAATCATTTGATTATTTTGTTTTTGACTACTAATCGATTATTTTGATTTCGTTTTCTAATCATTCGATTATTTTGTTTTCGACTACTAATCATTCGCTTATTTTGTTTTCGATTACTAATCTTCGATTATTCGATTATTATTATTTTTGATTACTATTCATTCGATTATTTCCATCACTAATACAAATGTAATATTGCGCTATTCGTAACAATAAAGTTCTGTTGTTTTCATAAAAATCAACTTTATTCTTAAGTCAGTTTTTCATCGTAGACTTATCTTCATAAATTAAATAACTTAATAAAAGCAATTAGTTCTAATCAACATTTAACGTCATATGTTGAATAACATAATATATATTTACTTTTAAAGAAGAATTAAAAAAATAATATTGCTGATTTACAACTTTATTTATTAAATTCGTTAAATAGTTCCAAAGCAATTGAAGTAGATACAATATAGTGAAAAAATAAATAAAATTTTTGTGTTTTGACTAATCATAGTTTGAGTAAAAAGTATCTAATGAGGTATTTTCAAAAAATAAAATTTCTTTTTTGGTTCAACTATTCAATATTTGTATTTAATTATACTCATGACCATGAAATATTAAACTGAACTAAATTAACTTTTATAACTAAATTTGACAGAAATCAACTGAATTCATCATGCAGCTAGCTAATTTTTAAATTTAACTAAATTTTCTAATTTGGTTACTTACACAGCCTTGATGATAGTTATATACTGTAAATTAAGTACCAAATATTTAATATACTTAATTTTTATAATAATAATTTAATTTTTAATATTTTATTATATATATATTTAATTTTAATATACTTAAAAAAAAGACATAACAAACCATGGTGAAAATTAAATTTTACATAGGTAATATAAATATTTAAAATTATAATTTATCACGATTTTATTATAATATTATCGTTGCATTAAACTTTTGAGTATATAATTATATTGTTTTGAAATACAATCAAATTTTTTCAAGTTTAAGTATTATTTCATTTGGGTTTGAACTTGATATGCTCAAGCTTGTAGAATTTTTTATACTCTTATGTATATTATTTTGCACTTAATAATCGAATTAGAATTTATATTTCATGTTATTAAGTACTTAATTATGTTATGTAAAGCATAATTAAATGTAAGATAATGTAGACTATAACTAATATAATCGTTATCGATTAACAATAAAATAGGGTCTCGAAAATCCGAACAAGATTGGGGAAAGGGGTCGTTCGGGTTACCGATTTATTGAGATTATTTATGGCTTAATAAAAACATCAATTTTATTGTAATTTAAATTATGAAATTTATTTTTATCTGTATTAATCATGTAAAATTTCGTAATTTAAAAAGACAATTATACACAATAAAGATAATGTATACAAACAATTATTATAATTATATACAGGGCCGGCTCAAGGTATAAGCGAGCTAGGCACCTGCCTAGAGTGGCACTTTAATAGGGGCGGCATTATTACCGAAATTATTTTTGATGAGGCAGGCCATATGGGTTCCCCGCCTACAATATTCAACGTAATTTCAGAAAGCATATTTATAAATTATAATTTGTAATGTTTATTTATATTAATTAGTTGATAAATTTATTGTTGTTTTAAACATCCTTTTACATTTATTTTATTTAGATTACTTAGTAATTTAAGTCAATTTTACTAAAATAACTATGTTCCAAATCTATTTTATTGATAGAAATATTTTTCCATGACATTTTCTTTTAAGTTTCAATCATTAATCGATCTCTGTTACGTTATTCGATATTAATTTTAATCGTTTTTCGTTTCTGTTTCGTTATCCGTTATCCGTTTTCAATCGTTTATCATTTACTGATATGTTATCTGATATCGGTTTCAATCGTTTTTGAATAGTTTAACGTTATACTAATAACGTTATCAAAACGTTTTGGTGTCCTGTTTAATATTACGGCCTACGCTGGGCGTTTTCATTTATTTCAAAAATATTAATAACCACACAATCACTTCCGCGATTTCCAATAGTCCTGATAGTGATGGGTTTTGCTTAATAATTATAGAAATCATTTTTAAGTCTTTTTACATATAATATTATACATAAAATAAGAAAAAAAAAATTATGTAGATATATGACATAAAAAATAGGAGGAAGGGCTAAGTTAAAATAAGAGCTTAATTTTTTTTAGAGACGGCAAAATTTAATTTTGCCTACTGCAATATTTTTGCTTGGGCTGGCCCTGATTATATATGTGTATAATGTACAGCCAGTTAATATAATATTTATTACATAATATGAACCTTATTATTTAAAACATATATTTAATATTATTATTATGATATACATACATATGTATTAATATAGCGATGCGATATTTTTCAAGATCGTTCGGATTAGCCTGTGTTCAGATTATCGAGACTCTACTGTATTTGATAATATTATATATATAATAAAATACCCAAACATAGTAAAATATAACGCTCTTATAGTTTGAATTTATACATCCAAAATAACAATACATGTAAACGTTATATAAGGCGTTTTGTAGTCTAATAAGTCTAGTCGAATCAAATAAGGAAAAATAATGGAAATAATTCCTCGAAAGTTGAATTTTGATACACAATCAGTCCATAATTTTTTTTAAACGTAAGTTCAAAATTTAATAAGTGTAAAACTAAATAGAGGGTACGCAAACCTTTTTAATCGATAGAGAACTATGCACATGGGGTATGTCTAGGAACTTTTAGTATATAAATCAGTAAGTTGTTATCAGTAAGATTGTGTACCAAAATTCAGCTTTTGAGGAATTAGTTCCAATCTTTATAGGTTTTTTTGTCTAACTTGACTGATCTATATGATCAATGCTAATTTAGTTATTCATTCCGAGAATAATCCTAGTGCTCTTGGATCCCACGCTAAATGTTTCTCCCACATTAAACATAGATCCAGGTATATGCCCTGCATAATTCTTAATAATTCCTGCTTCATATGGTAATCTACGAGAAACCATTTTTGGTTTTGGAGCTAAGGTGCCGGCTATAGTCGGTAGTTTCAAGTTCGCCTTTTCCTTCTCGTAACGTGAAGTGAACAACTTCAGCGCCTCATTGGTGATAGAAGAGTTTGTAGCGCCATGGAAATTGTTCAAACAAGGTATATGTCCTGTATAACCTTTCTTCAGGTACTTATCTGTATTTTCCATCTCCATGAAATGAGGAGGAACAGGACGCGTTGGAATTTTATATGCATACATCTCATTTACTTTTTGTAAGCCACCTGGTATCTAATATTTCAATAAAATAAAAAACCAATGATTTATTTCAAAAAAAAAATTGAGTACGTACAAATAATATAAATGAATAAATAATTAATTCAAAATGCAGTAATTTCTAGATAAAATCTCAAAAAATATTCAATACTATTTACTTTTGCTATTATTTATTATAATTTATATTTTTATAAAAATTAAATTATAATATTTTATTTTATATTTTGTAAACTTAAATTTAAACTCAATTTTATAAAGTAAATATTAATTATATGGATTTTACTTTTTTTATGTAAATAATGTTTGAGGAAAATAATAAGGTAAATACGTATAGATATTCTGTATTGGTAATTAAAAATCGATTTTAATTTAAATTGTTTTCATTAAATAAATAAAAAATAATTTTACTACACCCTCAATGAATATATGTGTAAGTATGTATATATTTTGTATATAAATGTATAATAAATAGTACAAATACATTTCAAAATTATATCAATAGTTATATCGGATAACTCGTGTCTCAAAAATTGAAGCTAGTGAAAAATAATAATCAACAATATTTAAAAGATGTACTTCGTTTGAATCGGAAAAACCTTAATTAGAACTCAATTAAATCGAGGACAGCCGACATGAAAGGACGAAAAAGACTTTAAAAGCTAAGGATAATAAATTCCGAGTGAAATGTGGATACGAATAAAAATACATTAGGACGTTTATAGAACAATAAAAAGTTTACAGATCAGAATGATTACGACATTATAAGTGAGCCGTAATAAAACGTGTGATATACCTCTTTAGATGGACGAGTATGAGTATTTGTGGTGTCGTCTTCGTTTGTCTTGATTATTTCATTTCCATTTTCCTCGGTGTTCAAAGGTTTACAATCAGGACATAAACACGTATTTTTCTTTTCCATAAACTTACATATCCCAATTGCTGCATTCACAGGAAATCTGGTGTATATTATCCATATGTAATTTTTACCAATATGTATTAGATATACTAAAATCTGCATTCACTATGATATTCTATGATAACGGTGTGCAATTTACAAAAATGTCCGAAATCACACGACTCTCATTTATTAAACTAATACTGATTGTTCGAAATATAGAGTTACAATTCTCCCCTTCTCCCTGGTATGTGTATTACATGCGCAAAACGAGTTTTCGGCTTGAGTTATGATGTAATGATAATTCAACAGCGTTATGCTTTAAATCAATGAAACCTATTATATACTGCTTTCGATGAAACGCATTGTTGAATAATTACTCTCGGATAGTAATAATCAAGTTGTTCTAGTTTCCACAATCGTCAACGAGTAATTATGTTTACTTGTGTCCGTCCTGGAATCTGTATTGGGGTACGTGTCCAGTGTAGCCGATCACCATGTCCTCCGTGTACCTGCATTCCTTATTGTCGTGACACCGGTTCTGCAGAGCTTCCTTGTCTTCTTTTGACACCCATTCCTCATGGGGCTTACCCAACTCGAGCAACACCAATTTTTTTGATCGTTTTATCCTCTGGTCCAAAAACAAAGTGTTCGTCAGCCTGCCATATGTCTCGCCGCAGTGGAACTTTAAGCCGGGCACGAATCCCGTGTATCCGGTCAGATAGTGCGGCTGCGGTGGTAAAATTTTCCTAATAGATGCCATTTGTATTGTGCCAAGTGAAGATTTTTAAAATTTTAAGATGTAAATTTCGAACCGTCTTGATTATAACCACTATGGTTTTTAAATAAATTTAAATAATATCCGATAGTCACTATAGAAATGTTACAAACGTATGACCTAGATACACACGTTCAAAAAATAATATAACAATAAATTATACTTACAGTACTATAATCACGTACCTATTGATTGAATAAAAAAAAAAAAATATTAACATTTTATAATACGAATTAAAATTTAAAAAGGAAAAGAATATAATGGTTTTTTACATTTCAGTATAGACTTAGGTATAACTTTACAAATATTCCATAATATTTCGTTGGGCACTGCTCTGTTTATCATAACTTTAAATGATTATGAATGTTTATAAATAATTGATAACTGGTTCAATATTCGATTTGTGTAAATCATAATTTTTGTAATTTGGTTAACATTTTATTTATAATGCCAGTATGACAACATCCTAAAAGAAAGAAATTACATTTAAAAAAAAAACAAATTTTTATTAAAGGAAAATATATTTACAATCTATTGCAAGTGAATACTAAGTAAGTGTGATAACATTGGTTAAATAACCTTTAAGTATATGAGTAAAAGACCCTCAGCAGTGCCACCTGACTAGAAGAAAAAAAACAAATTAAGTTTATAATTACTTCTACTCTATTAGATACCTAACCGTCAATCCAAGTATAAAAAATATTTATGTTAGATCGTTGATTAAATTGAACTTTTTAATATTCATAAAAGAAAAATTACCTATTATATTGGCATTCAAAATGAAATAACTTATTGGTATATTGCATCGGTGCACGTATCATGTAGGTATATAATTGCAATAATTATATTTTTATGATTAAATAATTATATTGTTTTTATAATAAACAGATTCACCGTTCAGCTGTTTATGTGTGAAACGTTAATCATTGTAATAAAAAATTCCAATAGAAAGTAATATTCTATCTTTTGTCAAAAAATAATCAATCGTTTGGTATTTATTTTCTAATGCTGTCACATGTAGAGGAATACAACATACTATTGTTGTAATCAACACTTGTTTTTATAGTGAGATTTTTAAAACAGTTTAATAGTATATTTTAGTTTATACAATTATGTACAATTTTTTTAATTTTTTTGATTGCACTTGATGTAATATTAAAAATCTATTAAGATCGTTCCATTGTTAATATTAATTTTTGAGATGCAATTAATTGTTTTCATTTTTGTGCGATATATACATGAGTAATAATAAGAAATATATTAAAATGTCTAGAGAAATACATGTATATGTGCATATTTTAATTAATTCATTAATTAAAAAGAGATTTTCCAGATTTAAAGCTGTCTGTTTGCCACGGGATAATAGTTTAATAGACAATGACAGTGAAATTAATTTTAATGAATCATTTTTTTCATTGTTAGTCTTACGATAAAAGTTAATAATATTTGATTATGTAAATGAATTGATCAGTCTAAAAATCTCTGAATAAAACCTCTTTTTAGCTTCTAAATGATAGGAGTACCGTAACTAAATGCAGGTGATTAAAGCGAAGTATATTGGCAGCCGCGATTTCAACTATACATTGACTTTTATCTGTATTTATTTTAAAATCAGTTGTATGATAAAAAACTAAAACTTTTACAGAGTTGTAAGACTACGTGAAAAAGAAGAAATAATGATAAACATTAGGCATTATTTTTTTCCGTTTTTTATCAGAATGTTGAAAATGTAAATAATAAAACAACGGTAATGCTAGGGATTAGGTTAGATATGTGTTACATAATTTTTTTTATTTTTTTTTTTTGCACAAAGTTCAAAACACGACAATTCATTTTATTCGAAAATAATTTTTTTATTTAAAATCATTTTAGTATGATGAATAAACGAAAAACTGTCATCGTGAGTTATTCAAACATGTTATAAAAAGTAAAAATATATAAGTATAGTATACTATTGTATTTATCTGATATCTCACCTAAAAACATAGGCTTTTAACATTTAGTATTATTAACGCAAAGGTTGATTATAGTTTTGCTTATCGTAGGTGTTTTTCGCGGTAGAAAGATTTTTATTTTAGCTTGCCAAGACGGATAAACATTGTAGTTCACGGAACGAATACAGTTCAAGATGTATAGAACAATTGTATTATAGGTATATGCTTTTGGAAGTAATACCATAACCGAAGTCGAGTGCAAGGATAGTCGACGGAACAGATTCAATTATGATGCTTTCACAAAATCCGGGAAATGAGCCAGTCAGAAAGTGTTAAATCTCTCAGCGTGAATCTGCGAAATTTTTTCACTGCTCGAAGAGGGCGTTGAAACGAGTGGTTCACCATTGTTTATAGTGGTACGCGATTTGATTCAAATCGTTCGAGGGTTGAATATTCTTCGTAATTTTGATATACGTGTGAAATATAAAATAATCGTTTCTTTATGAATTTCAGACGAAAAGTTGTATTGCGCTGAAGAAAACCTTTCAAAGTAAATTCATAGAAGAAGTTTCTTTATGTTTTTTTTTCAGTTCTTGACAAGAGAATATTATTTACGATTTAGCGTTTTAATTTTTTCTATTATTTATCACGATAATTTCTCATAACTCGACAAAAAACCTTCAACTTTACAATTGTTAACATGTAAATAAATTTAAATCAATTTTTGTTAGTGAAAAAATAAAAACGCTGCATCGTAGATAATTTTCTTCTCTTTATAATCAAACAAAATTGAACCCTCAATTGAAAACTAGATATTCACATGCTTAAATCAGAAATGTAACACACTTTCTTGAATTCTTGTTAACGGAACCAACAATTCAATAATCAGCAATAAAAAAAATAAAAATAAAATCTTTAGTGAAAACAAATACTTTTTTATCGTTTCGTTCGGAGCGCAATACAAAATAATAATAAAATAATATTGATACGATCTTGTAATTATTATCGCGAACCCTGTAAACAGTTGGAGACCAATATCCATGTGTGTATACGCGGTTCCCTCTCCAGGACATGAATACCGTGGTAAATGCATTTCGCACGTTCATTTGAACTGAGTCACAACAGGTATAAAGTAAATTGATCAATAAATTTATAATCCTGTACCATGTTAATGCATGACATGTACTGACACAAAAGTTTTATTTAATATTGATTGAACAATGCAAAATGTTATTCACTGTAACAGCAGATATTGTTATATGTTTTGTTTTTATAGATCAATGATAAATATGTTTAAGCACATTTTGAAACCAAAGTCTCTGGTACTATGGATTGTTTTATTCACATTAATTATATGGACTTATACATTTTATTCGTTGACTGCATTTACAGATGTTTTGAACGAACACCACTCATCTATACTTGGTAAGTGTTTGAACAATTATTGTACTACTAAAATTGATACAGTTTTTTACGTAGAACGAATAGTGTCAAAAAGTCAATTACAGTTGGTGTAATAATTGTAATCGAAATACATATAAATACTACTGATACGGTCTTACATTGTGGGCATTTTTAATGAATTATGATGTTTTATATTTTTTTATTCGTATTTATCTCGTAAGTTATAATTAAATATCATGAAACGAGGTAAACATTTTACATGTGTAAGAATCCGAAAACACACTTAAATGAATAACACTAAACATGTTTTGGTAATTGGTTTGCGCCTCTGATGGAATTTCTATCCACGCCCTCGTTTGCATCTCAAATTGTTTTGTAACGCGTTGCACGGCTTTCCAGGTACGTCCGGGTATCTAATCAAAACGCCAGGCTGCCGGATTCCGGAAATGTATTTAAACGGGCCCGAGGTCGACAAGTACATGAACTACAACGAAAAGTTGGACTGCAGGTCCATGTGGAACTATACATTGCCATTGGTTACGTCCAACCTGACGGCGTTGATATTGAACGCGACCGCGCGGACCGCGTTGATCGTCACCGAGCGGCATCCGAAGTTCGAATGTTATTACAGTGCCGTGAAAAGACCGGTGGTCGAGACCGGCCAGGACGTCAGCGGGTTCAACGAGAACAGCGTCAAGTACGACCCGAACGCTGATAGGTTTAGCATATTGTTTTACGGTATCGTACGGAATAGTTATAAATCTTAACGATCCTCCGCGGCAATTGACCGGAACGCTTTCGAATGCCCGTCGGATGAATTACCTACAATTAGCGTTCGAACGGTTTTCAATCCTAACGCTTCACAATCCACTAGCCGATTATATTCGTCCGGTCGTCGAGTCGGAAAACACCACAAAAGGCAAACCCTTTCTCTTTACGTACCAATTATGTTTTATTTACCTGACATTTATGTATGCGCTTTAAGCGAACAATTCAAAAATTTCCGAAAATTGGGTGGACAATTTTTATATGCAATACATACGGACCGTTAAAACCTTTTGTTAATTATGTTTTATTCCAAAAAATTCTCATATCGTTCATCCTCAAATGCTTTATGGCAAAAATGTTTAGATCTCTCCTCGACGATGTATGCGCGGGGTATCAGCACCTAGTTTAATTTGGTTTTCATGATCGAAAAAAATATATCACATATCCGAATCGAAATCTTAATCGGTTTGTTATTTTATAGCATGGGTGGGTAACTGGCGGCCCGCGAACCTTTTATATCTAGCCTGTACTATATTTTAAAATTACATCATGCAATTTTAAAGTAGGTATATCGTCTATACTCTAACTTATCGATATATTAATTATTATAATATCTAAATGTCACATGTATGTATAAGTACAGCTTTCAACCATAGCTGTTTGTACCGAGCTATTTAGTTTCTTCGTATCATTCGTATAGTTTTGTCGTGTGTGTTAAATGTATACAAATTCATATTTCGAATGACCTTTTTTATTTACTTTTTTTTATGCTCTGGCCCGCAAGATTTTAATTTTCTAAAAATTGGCCCTCTAGTTACTTTGAGTTGCCCATCCCTGTTTTATAGGATCGTTAATAATAAAAAAAAAAAAAAATAAATAAAAATAAAGAAATCTTTTTACCGGTTTACTTGAACGGTTTCGACATTGTTCGAGTCCCAGGCGCAATCCATAAATACCGTGCACTGGGTACCAAGCCGGTGTGTTTTAATCAATACGTTTTTTGCAGACTCGGGGAGAAAGTGTACTTCGAGGACGACGTAACGGTATCGGACGAGATGATCGAAGCGATATGCACATTCAACGGCAACGTGGTGTACAAAGATTACCATATATTCGTGCGCCCTGCCCCGGCGGCGATGACGCGTCGGGACGGGGACGTGAACGTGCTGATCCTGGGTCTAGACTCGGTGTCACGGCTGAACTTTCACCGTCAGATGCCGTTGACGGACGCGCTGCTGTCGCGGCTCGATAACGTGGAGATGCTGGGCTACAACAAGGTTGAGGACAACACGTTCCCGAACCTGGTGCCGCTGCTGGCCGGACTGTCGGTGGACGAGCTGCGGAACCGGTGCTGGCCCCGAGACGACGGGTTCTTCGACGAGTGCCGCTTCGTGTGGGACGACTATAAGCGGGCCAACTTCAGTACCACGTTCGCCGAGGACAGCCCGACAATCGGAACGTTCAACTACCTTAAGCCCGGGTTCCTGGGCCAGCCGACGGACCACTACCTGCGACCGATCATGTTGCGCGCGGAGCACGGCGTGGGCCACGGTTGCGCCTCGGGGAACACGATGTGCTGCGCGGGCGGCCGATTGGCCATGGCCGCGCTGCTGGACCACGCACTGAAGATCACTATGTCCGCGGGCAATCGGCTGCACATGGGCTTCTACTGGTCCACCAGCCTAACGCACGACTACGTCGAGTACGCGCGGTTCGGGGACCGTGACCTGGCCGCGTTCTTCGCGGCGCTTGACGCCACCGGTATGCTCAACAACACAGTGGTGCTACTGATGAGCGACCACGGTATCCGGTGGGGCACGTTCCGGGACACGTACCAGGGTGCCCTGGAGGACCGGCTCCCCATGTTGCGGTTCGTCGTGCCCGAGTGGTATGTGCGTGTGCACCCGGCGGCCGTGCGCAACCTGCGTGCCAACGCGAACCGGCTGACCACGCCGTACGACGTGCATGAGACGCTGCTGGAGCTGGCGGACGGATCGCTGGGGTCACCGGGATCGCAGTCCGGCCGCGGCGTCAGTCTGTTCCACGAGGTGCCGGATGACCGGACGTGCGAGGCGGCCGGTATTCCGGTGCACTACTGCAGCTGTCACGACGTGAGGGTGACGCTGAGGCCGGACGACGAGGACGCGGTCCGGGCGGCCAACCTTCTGGTGCACTATGCGAACGCGGTGCTGGCGCCGTACCCACGGTGCGCCAACCTCACGTTGCACCGGGTAAACGCGGCCGCGGTGCAGATGGGCCGGGACAGCGCGTCTACGCGGGATTACGAGGTGCGCGTGACCACAGTACCAGGGCTAGCCAAGTTCGAGGCGGTGATGCGGGAGGACCGGGCCACCGCCGGCCGCTTCAAGATGGTAGGCTCGATCAGTAGGTTGAACATGTACGGCAACCAGAGCGAGTGTGTGCGCGATGCCAAGATCAAACTGCTGTGCTACTGCGTGCTAGGCGACTAGGCGCGCGCGGCCCGTGACCAGGCTCGACCGTAAAGCTGTAATGCCCGTCGCACGACGTCATTATACACCATCGCACTCGGCGCCTTAAGGGTCGGGACCCCCACATACGGGATTAATATTAGTCGTTTCATCTTGAACTTGCGACAGTAGCAAACGCGAATCCGCAATAACGATCGGTTCCACCGGTTACAAACACCGATATTTTCGTTTGCGAGACGAATAGTTATCGCCAATGCTGAGCATTAACGAGCTAAAAAGCTAACATTAAGTTACTTTTTACTAAGTTACATAACGGGTTAATTCATTTCTTGGTACGATTAAGTTATTTAATTTTTCTTTATATAAAACCTATAGATTTAAAATAATATATTGTGTAAGAAAAATAATAATAACAACTATATATATAAGTAACAAATATTGAAATGGTATATTATTGTAAAGGCTTTTTTTATTATAACTAGATTAATAATAATACATCATCGAACTGTTTCGCACAATTCTTGGATTTCAACAAGTATTGAAATAATGTATATAAATACAAGTACGTCATAGCTAATACCAAATTACAAAATACGAATGTATGATGTATTTGGATAAAACAACATAATGGTATTAAGTTATTATAAGTTATAAATGATAATTTATAATAATGTACAGATATTGAACAGAAAAAGCCAAAGGGGTAATCATTATTGTGAAAAGACAAACTAAATGATATTTAATACAGTATCCAATACACGTTTGTAAACTCTTATTAATTTTTGATTATAATTTTTTATTATGCATAATTTTATATAATTTGATAGAAATAAAATTTACGGCAATAACCATGATTTCGATATAAATAATTTAAGCGAGACTTTTGTGTGTCGTAAAAAGTTATATTTCATAATATTTGTTTCGTATTACTTCCCGTGCGCTGAAAATAATCACCAAAATAAAATTAAATAAAGTATATAACTGTCGATGAAAACTTGTGGATAAAAAATACATTCAAATAATATAACTATATTGTTGAATTTCATAATTGATTTAGTATCAACAGCAATTAATACAATAACCAATATTTGTTTTAAATAATAAGACCTATATTATGTTATGCTTTAACAAAAGGTATCGTTATTTTTTCTAATAAACTTGAATACTTTTACAAGTAAACTGAAAATAAAAGTAGCTTTTAACTTAACTTACATTTTTTTTTATTAACTCAACTTAATGATATAAAAAAATCATTTAACTTGTCCAGCCTTGATTATAAAACATGCGCTTATTGTGAAAACAAAAACATGAATGTTTTTTTATTTTGTTAGTTAAAAAATATAAATAAAAATTTTGTTTATCGTACATTAGCGTTTAATTGATTCTGATTGATTTGCAACCATATGATCGTAAATCTCATGTTGAGAAATGATTATTTAAACACGTATTGTACGCTTGTTGTATTTTTTCAAACTGTTATTAATTATATTCCTTGTTTTTTACATGTGATATTTTCTATATTTACAATCATGTACATTATAATGTAATACATTAAGTTGTTATCATAAAGTTTTTATACTCCGTTCGGTATTAGTTTGATTTCTTATTTATTAATAATAATTTGTAGTACCTAATTAATTGTTTAACACATTTGTTTAACACCCATTATAGTTTATATTATTATAAATGTCGACTCCTATGAAACGTCTTGCGACTAGCGTTGACGAAAACGCTTCAGCGGAACAATTGTTGATTGTAATGATAATCAGTGCTTGATATGGCAAAATTAAAGATGGGAGACTCTGTTTGTTTAAAAAAGAATTGCGTACCCAAAACTTGTTAAGCATTATAATTATAACGTATTAATAATAGGGGAATGCTAAAATTTCTAAACATTAGAAGAGGTACTCCGTTCCCCTGTATCACCCCTCAAGTGGAGCACTGATATTATATTTTATTATTATCAATTATCATTGATAATTGTATTATACGTTTGACTTTAGATTTGTTACTCAGCTAGAATTCTTTCGTAAACTATGGGTATTAAAATGTAATTATTTCGGAATAAATATTATCTTGGCGCTCTCTAGGTGAATAATTTTGTACTTATATATTCCAATCGTGTGTAGAATGCGGCTCCGTCGAATAATGTCTTGTCGAATTTACGGTATCAATAAAAACAAGTATGCCTATTTCACAATCCGGGTCAACATGAATAATATAATGTATTATATACTTTAGGGGATGAGTGCAATATGTAGTTGCGATCCCGAATGGATCGATCGGGGGACGCTACGGCACCCATTTGCCGACTTAAGATATAAGTATACAAATATTGTAATTTTTTCCTTTGTATTTTTATTCGTTGATACGCCAAAAAAAAAAAAAAACTATCGATTATTTGGATTTACAATATTTCTTACGCAATAAAATACGCAGTACCTGTACTAGAATAATAGCGTTTGCTTATTTACAAGTATTTGCCAGTAATCATGTACAGTTTTATTAGATTTTATCTGGTACCCGTATATTACATGATCCCTGAATAGTGTTGTCAGATATAATAAATATATATTGATAATAATGTTTCGGTAAAATATTTGAACAGACTAGTAGATACAATTGGGTAAAACGAACATTTTTCAAATCTCTCTTGTTGACGTAACAAATCCATTAACTTGAGCGTTAGAGATTATCCTACAAAAACACTTTACGTGCTTTACGAATTAACGATTACTATTTACGATTTTTGACTATCGTGTACAAAAACATTCAATAGAACACGAAATTCTAAGAGGTTTTACCCTTTACGGGTAAAGAAAAATATAGAGTTAAACATAGATTAAATTTATTATATTTATGTATCACATTTTATGTGATTAATTCATTTTTTCCCCGCAAAATGTGGTCCTAATTTTTTTATGTAGGTAATTCAATATATTTTTTTTAACTTTATAAGTTTCCCAACATTTTTGTACAAATTTTTGTTTTTCTATAGTTTTTTTTTTTAAATTTTTTAGTTATTTTTCTTTCATTGCTGTTTATTTTTAAATTGGTCTCCGTTTGAATTTCAATACGTCAATACGTTTATAACAATTCGATGATTTGGATATTGTTTATAAAATTGTTGATTATAATTTAAATGGAAAGATTTTGGTCCATTAGTTGTTCTTGGGTATGTTTTTGCCTTTTCAGCCTAAATAAGAGGTGGAAATTGTAAATCTTCGGATATATAATTTTCAAGATTATAATCAATAAAGTCTAATAGATCGGACGGCGTTATAAACATAAGCTCAACAAAACTACATCAACCACATCAAACGAAAAAAAACTCAAGCCAAAAAAATGTTGAAGCCGAATTCCAGTACCTGTTTTCTCGGTGTAATGTTTCAATAAATATTTGCAGCTTTGTATTTTACAAAATCAACTTTGGTGTAAGTGAAATCGGAAATAAATTATTCGACGATTGGGGAAAATCAAAAATGTTATCGAAGCCTAAAATTCTGAGGTGAAAATATATTATTACCGCTAATCCCTATTATACCCACAGATGTACCAATACAACTTAAACGCCTTCAATTTCCAATTAGATTGGCATTTGCAATGACTATCAATAAGTCTCAAGGCCATACGATGTCTGTCTGTGGCTTAGATTTGAGCACATCATATTTTTTACATGGACGTGTGAAAACGTGGCGTGCTCTCGAACCATCTAGTTTGTGTTGGTGAAAGATGGGATAACAAAAAATATTGTACACTCTGTTGTATAAAGGGATAGATATTGTTTTTTAATAATATTGTCATAATTAGCGATACATATAATTTTAATGGATCAATTTTAATAAATTATTAAAAAAAATAAATGTTTGATGTTTTTTCATTTTTATATATCGTCACCGTTCACAGCACTCCATACCTCTTCTTTACATCCTTATCCTTATCCACATCCTTACATGTCTATATTAAATTAGTTATTTTTTTCTAGCAAAATATTCTCTAAATAATAATTTATATGACAAAACAATGTTTGTCGGGTCATCTAGTAATATATAATAATTGTCTTTATCGTCGCGATTCGCAATGGTCAATGGGCGATAATCAATTAATAAACAGACCCATACGCAGGGCCGGATTTAGGGGAGGGAAACCAGGTTGATAGTTCCGGGGCCTCTACAAAAGAGGAGCCTCTAAAATTGAAACTTCGGAAAAAAAATCTTTCAAATTACAAATGCACTGTAACCCATTCGTCGAAATTGGATAATTGGATAAAAATAAATCTAAAACTATACCAAATTTTAGAAGATCAAAATTTCAGAGCTACATTCCCAAACCTTGAAATTGCATTAAGAATGTATTTGGTTTTGATGGTATCAAATTGCACCGGAGAGCGATAATTTTCAAAAATGAAGATTATAAGAAATAGGCTTCGAACCACGATGAGACAAAACCGTCTATTAAAACTTTCTCTCCTGAGTGTTGAAAGCGATTTACTTCGGGAACTGGATTTGAGCGAACTTACTACTTATTATTATTAATGTACAATGATTACAATGATACAATGATTACAATGTTACAATGACGTAATCTACAAAACATATTTTACAACGTATTTATATCACATAGATGGAACAGTTTTTCGAAATATAAAAATTTTTTAAAAATATATGTTTCGCAAAAACCTTCCTGTAATAGTTTTAAAATATTACATTGTAATGTTACCATAAAACTTAAAAGTTTATATTTCTGGAATATTTGTGACAGTTCTTTGCACGGTGGGATATTGTGTCCAAAGGTGTTTTCATATATGTTTATTTTGTTGTAACCTGTTCACTTGTTGTAATTATTCTTATAATTACACTGATTACCATACCTATTATTCCATACGCCGATACTAAATAAAATTGAAAGATTCATTTGAGGATTAACGCCCATTGATTGTAATGATAAATGAACACGATCGGTAGTAGCGCAGTGCAAAATAAGACAGTCGGAAGTCAAAAGTCAGGTTTGTCGTTCCAGTACTTGTTCCAGTCACCGTCCCACGATCTCCCACCGCTGCTAACGCGAGACGTACGCACGACCGGAACCCTGTGGCCGACGCGTGGCCGACGGTCATCCGTGGTCCTCGCCACCGCCAGTTTCGCCACGACGGGTTCCTTTGGTCCCGTCTCGTCGGGTTCCGCCGGTTCTGGGTTCGTCCCGATCTCGTGATATCCACCGCAACACGTCCGCCCAGACGGCATCATGGTCAGGCCGCTGATGGTGGTTGCCGTCCACGTGTACAGGCCGTACAGCCGGACGACGATTACGAGCACCGCGTATGAGTACACGAAGTTAACGACGAGGAACGCGATTGGCGACCTGATGCTCGGCCGTGGTGTCACGTCTGCGGTCCCGTTGACCAGGCCGCCCCCGCCGCAGTTACCGCCGCCGCCACCGTGAAAAACCTATAACCGGTTTAAACATTTTCCATTTGGTCTGGGAACAGATAATACCCTCCATCCGGCGAGTTCCTAACCTAACCAAACCCAACGCGAGATACCCAAGTCCCATCCTGTTCCCTTTGGTCCGTTAAAAACGACACGCTCTCTTCATTATTTTCGGGTTGTTCGATGTACCGTCATCAGTGGTGAATGCTGACTCTGATACAGAGTCGTATATAAGGAGGGGGGTCAGATCCCCTCTCATAGACCTTTTTAAAATTGTATAAAATAGTGTTCTTAATGTAAGGAAATTATAAGGAAACAAAAAAATATTGCAAGAATTTATTGTAAATTATTATTTTGACACATTCAATATGTGAATACTGAATGTGTATATAGGTAATATATAATAAATTATTTTTTATTATTTATTATTTAAATGTGCAGATACTTAGATTTAGGAATTTTCCTTTCAAAAAAATTTATTTGCAACTGATCCCATACAAAAGTTATGTATACGCCACTGCTCTGATGTATGAGCATGCTCATTTATCATAATATTTTGTAGTTATATTAAATTTATAATTAATAAATAATACACAAATTTTTATTAATTTATTAATAAGATTTTAATTTAATATATATATATATTAGCTCTTACTTAAATAATATTTAACTAACTAAACAATATTCAAATATAGCACAATAAAACAAAACGAAGAAAAATTGTCATATACTCGCACACGTAAATTTTATAAATTACAACATTGACGGAGCGCAGCAGAATGAGCATGTCCTGGATAATAAATACCGCGGCTGCTAGTAGTGATGGTCTTGGAATAACTGGTATTTTACAACGGTAACAAGCGTCGTATAGCTTACGCACACATCTATCGCATGCTATGTCATTAAATGTTACAAAGTATAACAGAATTAAATTACATTATTGTAATACATTATGTTTTTTCAAAATATGTAATATATTATTGATTACAAAATAATTTTTGTATTTTGATTAATAACGTTTTTATTCCTAAGCATGCGGCGCATGCTGAACATGCCCGGAGAATTCACCACTGACCGTCATGAATGATGTCGAAACACTGGCGCGCCATGGCGTTCCGAGGTCGGAAACGACGGGAGTATGAATTGCAGTATCTTATATATAGGGTATGTTTGACGAGAAAAATGAGCAAGGTAAACGCGTTGAAGTAACAATGGGTAAACATATAAAAAGAAAAACTAATGTTTTAAATTGACTCAGTTGTGAAATAAGTAGAGCGCTGCAAAGAAAAAAAAGATTATTATTGGTTATTGGTTAGTGTGTTTCAAAATAATAGCAACACTGTAGTGGTAAAAAACAAATCACTAAGTATATGAAATTGTTGTTCAAATGTACCAACATTTTATTTTAGAACAATAATATAAATACGTATAGTATTTTTATATTCTAAGGAATGTACTGTTTTACCATAGACCTATTAACTTTAGTTAATATGTGTATGTGTTTTACCATGATGATTTTTTTTTGTCTGTTGATAGGTGTACCTACGGGGTGTAATGAAATGATAGAAATCGTCGCATTTCTTCTAAACTAGGGGTGGCCACAACGAGGCTCGCGAGCCGCATACGGCTCTAAAATCAGTTTCGTGCGGTTCTTAAACCAAATTTAGAGTAAAATTAATAAATATAAAATTTTGTTAGAATCGTTAGAAACATTAGATATTGATTTTACTGTCGTCGGTTTCGTTATTATTACAGTCGTTATTAGGTATAGATTGCACTGCGACGATGCTTTTAGTATGAGTAGCCAAAATATGTCTTAATTTTATAAACATCGCTTTACAATGTGGCTCGCCTCGTATTAGCTTTATAAATTTGCGGCTCCCAAAGTTAAAGTTAGTGGCCACCCCGGGTCTAAACCGTTCTTCTCACGTATTTTATCCCCTTTTACGGTTTCTTGTGAACGAAAAGCAATAAACGTTTTTTGGAGATTCGACACCCACACGTATAACGTTTACGTCACGGGTATGAGCAGCGCAGTGAAGCACAAACGATCGACGTTTAAAGCTCTGTTTACATCGGCGGTCCCGGTTCCATCGTGATCGCGAAACTGACGTAGAATTCGCATTATCGGTCGCAGACAACTGAATCCTTTTAATTCCACCGGGCGCTATATTTTGCTGTTACGATGGAGTATTTCAACAAGAATATCGTTGATCCTTATTGAAGTGGAGGACTTAAAACAGGAAATGAACGGAGAAGACGGTTTTCGGGTTCCGCCCGTTGGTCCGAACTCGGTCAGGAAGAACGAGAATGTTCAACGACCTATCCACATCACTTATAACAAAGTATGACACTGAACTTTATGAATATCGTCGAATGGCTCGTTACCGCAACCGAAAACCGATGCATGACAAACGTTAGATCAAGCGCCGATGTTGACCGCAGTGCGATCCGATGGCATTCGAACCAAAGGTATGAGCGAAGAGTTTTAACATTTACCAACGGTGGACATCTCGTTGCCGTCTCGGTGCCTAACGAGTTCTTCGGTCGGCTTCCCGCGGTCACTCACCGTTTCGTCGGAGATGTCGTGGTTTACGTGGTACGCACGGTACAAAGGCACGTACTTCGCGCAGAAATACCCGAAGCCGCCGATCACGGCCGCGCACGCTGCGACCGCGAACGAATGACGTCTGATGAACGTGGCCATGGAAACATTCACTGGAACAGGACTGAAGGAGTTTTACGATTGCACGCCAGTCGTCGAACTAACAGGAGTTAAAACGGCAATCGCGTTACCACGGTATCGGGCGCTACGGACCCGCTGTTTACCGTAGCGCTTGGCCGACGACCGGTTAGGAAAACAATGCTAGCGACAACCAACGCGACGGTCGGTACGATCAGAGCCGCATTTAACGGGGGAACGGGGGAAATTTCCCAAGGGCGCAAATTTTTGAGGATCAACATAAATGAAAAAATATATATAATTATAATTTTTCTTGTTTGACTGTATAACTATAATACATATTATTTCTATAACATATATTATTTTTTATTTTGAATTGTAATTTTCTTAAGAGTGGCATATTTTAAATTGCCCCCGGGGGGGGGGGGGGCTACATAGCTTAACGCGGTACTGGATACTGTTCCCCTCCTTCAGAATACTCCGATGCGTGCTCATTTTCTAGTGCACACTTTAACGATTTTAACGGACCTCGGAAAACGATTGAGAAAAATAAAAATTTTTTGAAATATTTTTATATCAAAGAAGAAGGTGCGGTTCGATAATAGCGATAATTTGATTCCCGTGCACCGCACCCCACGTACAATGCTCGATCATTGCTTGAATTACATCGGAACAGAATATACGCGATAGAAACAGCTGCACGCACGCTCGTGAACATGCGCCGTAATAATAAGTTTATTTTAATAATTGTTTTGTAAATATGTCCGAAAAATCTATGATGAGTGCAACGTGTGTATATATTATTTTCGTATTCTCTCGTGCAATGGCATGTCCATGGGGGTGGTTTTGGAAGTTCAAACCACCCCCTTGGGTTTTTTTTTAATATTATTCATAGTAATTGCTTGCGTTTTGTTACGATCAATATCAATAGATCAGTTGCGTTTAATATCAACCAAGTATCCAAATATGAAAATGTAATATTATTTACATGTAATAACGTTCTCTATAATACAATATTATTTTAAACGAATTAGCAAAATAAAAAGAAAAATTAATTTAATTTTATAATTAAAAATTGAAATTTATTGTAATAAATATTAAATAATGTTTATTTTTTCATAATAATAATAATTATAATATATAATATATATATTAGAGGATGTTTGGTTTTATCTGTGGGGGGGGGGGCTTAACATTTTTGTCTTATTCATTAGCGAAAACAAATATTTTTAGTCGCTTCCGACGCTTTCACCTACTAACTGTAGTGGCTACTCTTACTTGATTCTAGCTGAGGTACTAAATATATATATACAGGTAATAGGAACATAAAAAAATAAAATATTACTACTAAATTATTTTTATTTTAATTGTATACATCTATTTTTTTGTGCAAATATATTAACAATTGTTTAAGTATTAATAGATTTAGAAATTTATTTTTCAATATATAATATTGAGGTGTTGTTAAACCTTTTCTGCTGCATAGAAGTTCGAAGTCAAACTGGGGGTAGCCCAAACCTCATGGAAAGGTAGCAAAGTCTCACCAAACTCTATCTCAACCATTCTTCATAAGACCGCTAATATAAAACCCAAAAAACCCGATAAGATGAAGATGAAAACTGATTACAAGGAAGAGCTTCAATTATGTGCAGAAAAATCAGAAAATATGAATGACTTTGGAGTGGAGGAAGTGGAGGCTGCCCTAAGACTTCTAAAAAACGGTAAAGCTGCAGGCGAAGATGGTATACTTCCAGAATTCCTCAAAAATATGGGCATTAAAGGGAAATTTTGGCTATCAAGACTTTTTTCATCAGTAAAAAATAACAATACATTACCAGAACAATGGTGGGAAGCTAAAGTAGTTGCAATATTAAAACCTGGTAAGCCTGATGATGACTCAAAAAGCTACAGACCCATCTCACTGTTATCCGTTGTCTACAAGTTATTTGAAAGAGTACTCCTAAAAAGAATCCAAACCAAAATCGAAGAACACCTGCCAGCAGAACAGGCGGGCTTTAGATAGGGAAAAAGTTGCAGTGAACAATTACTATCACTGACGACGTTTATAGAAAAAGGGTTTCAAAAAAAACTAAAAACGGGAGCTGTTTTCCTAGACCTGTCTTGCGCCTACGATATGGTGTGGAAACGAGGTTTACTTTTGAAGTTAGCCAAAATTCTAAGATGTAAAACATCATTGTGACTAATTGACAATATATTGTCAGACAGAAAATTTAAAGTTCATCTAAATGGAAAGGTAAGCAAATACAAATTCCTTTAAAATGGTCTTCCTCAGGGCTTAGTACTCTCCTCCATCCTGTTTAATGCCTACACAGCAGATATCACAAACACTTCGTCACGCGAATTTATGTACGCGGATGACGTGGGGTTAGCAGCTCAAGTAGAATCATTTGAAAAGGTTGAGGATATTTTAAACGAAGACCTAGTAAGAATACAGAAATATTTCAAATCCTGGTTCCTCACTCTTAACCCTAATAAAACCACATCCATAGCGTTCCACTTGAACAACAGAGATACTAACAGAAAACTACACTTGATAGTTCAGGGAACCAACTAATGTGTAACGATGTTCCAAAATATCTAGGGATCAAACTGAACAGAATATTAACCTACAACCAACACCTTGAAGATGTAAAAAATAAATTGAAAACAAGGAATAATATTATTAATAAACTAGCCGGAACAAGCTGGGGCTGCCGAGCAAATGTACTACGCATATCGGCCCTAGCCTTGGTATACAGCGTCGCGGAGTATTTCGCCCCCGTTTCGGAGAGAAGTGTACATGCAAAAAAGGTTGACACCCAACTAAATAATACTATGCGAATCATTACAGGCTATGTCTGGGCTACTAACCTACAGTGGCTTCCATTCCTTTCAAAAATAGCCCCCCCGGCGGCTCGAAGACATTTCTCAACTGTTAAGTTGTTATAAAAAATCAATAAATTAGTGAATCTCCCTATATACAACGACATAAATAGCGCACCATCTAAAAGATTAAGATCAAGGAATCCAATCTGGTCAATAGAAAATAATTTTGATAGTATGGAGGATATGTGGAAACTATACTGAGAAAAAGGTAATGCAAAAAATAGACACCTGATAAGCGACCCAACCCAAAGAGTCCCAGGATTTGATTGCTTGAGAGCTTTATGGACCAACCTAAACAGGATACGAACGGAGCAGGGTAATTGTAACTACCTTCTACATAAATGGAAGATAAAAAACTCTCCCTTTTGCGATTGCGGACAAATACAATCCATCAAACACATTGTGGAGGAATGCCCTCAAACTAGTTACAAGGGAGGAACTGAGGGACTTCACAAGGACGATGATGAAGCAATGGATTGGCTGTCTAAGACCAAAGTTCGCTTTTAAATATATTATGAGCTTTTATTATTATTATATTTGTTACTGTTAAATTTATTAGTTTATTGTAAATCTATCTACTCTAGTCCTCGTTACTTTGTTAATTTAATGTTTATTTAATCTTTTTTTCACTAATAAGCCTACGCCATATGCAAGAAAAAAAAATGCAGGTGTACTCCAAGGTGGTATTCTATCTTCTTTATCATTTAACATCTGTGTCTCTGATCAACCGGTCACTGAAAACACCCTTGTTGCTGATTACACTGATAACAAAAAATTAATTTAAATTCATGAAAATCCCCTAATAGCCTCTCTTGATCTACAAATGCATCTTAATCTTATCTCAACATGGTACACCATATGGAGAACAAAACTGAATCACACTAAGTCAATTCATTACACCTTCACCTTGAAACATGGACTCTGACCTCCAGTTTCATTGGATAAAATACCTATACTCGCATCCAATACAGTAAATATTTAGGCCTTATCATAGATAAAATATTGACTTAGAATCCACACATCAGATTTAAAAGACTAATTTTAAACTCTCGTTCTAATATGCTCAAAACTATGTTATCAAAAAATAAATGCACAAACATAAAAATTAACTGCTAATTTACAAATAATTATTAAAACTAATCTGGACTTACGATCTTCAACTTTGGAGCACGGCTTAGAAATCGAATCTAAACAAAATCTAAACTTATCAGAATATCACTCTACATCAACTCACTAACACTCCACCATACATTTCAAAACTAACACTCCACAACGATCTACATATTAAAACGATCGAAGAGGAATCTGTATTATTTTACAAACGATTCTTCTCACGTTTGGCAAACCATAATAACCCACTAATTAGTGACTTAGGTAACTTAGCACTTTCTGATAGTCCTCGCCGTCGATTGAAAAGGAGATATTGTAGAGATCTTTTACAATAAGTCACTCATACTCTTCTCTCTCTTTAAAAAAAAAAAAAAAAAAAATTAAATTAAATAAATAAATAATAAAAAAAAAAAATATATTACCTTATCTTCTCAAATCTCCTATCACGCAAAGAGTCACTAGTGGGTGACTTCTTAAATACTTATCATCCTAAGAAGTAGAGATTGTATAATTATTATAAAAATAAAAAATAAATTAAAAAAATATATTTTATACATATATTAAACTAAAATTGTTTAGAGTAACTAGATATTCTGTGAAATAACTAGTTAAAGTATAATTTTCATGTACGATTTCATACATAAATTAACATTCGTAGGTAATTCATGAACTGATACCTAGTAATTTCATAAAATAAAGGAATTTAACACTAACATGCATGTATAATCATGTGTTTCAACCCACGTCTTTCGAACAAATACTTTTGATGTAGAAATCTATTAGTATTGTAATTTGTGAATGAATTACTTAATGTAACAAAAAAATTTTAATAAAATAGGTGGGCAAATTATTCAGTAAAGATTCCAAAGGACTGTTTTTTTAATACGTTTTACTTCGCTCTCTGATCATAATTGTTACACAATTTCAAGTACTAAGTGTCATATTGTTATTTTAATATAGTGGTGTGATGATGCCCAATGTGAAAAATGTGCTGGAGTGTAAAAAGAAAAAACCGTTTTTTTTTTTGTTTTTTAATACTTTTTACGAGAAATTCACCGTTAAACTTTATGACGGTTTACCTTTTCATTTACTACGAGTAATAACTAATTAATACATTACAATACATTGTAGGCACTAAGAATAATAAAAATCCACTGGTTTTCCTTTTACCCACAATCCTTGTATACGACTAATTTTTTCGATATCTATTTACATCAGTAAATGTAAATTTACAACGTAAATATTACAACAATATTTTCAACATTTTCTTAATAGTTATTTTAAATTTTTCCATAATAGTACGTTTGTCTCAGTGATCAAGAAACAAGATGCAAAGTATGTTCCACTATTTTTGGGTCTTCATCGCTAGTATCATTTAGGTGGTGACAAAAAGACCGTAAACACTTGGTCTCAGTAGATTTTTATTAAATAAATTCGTATTTTTGTTATGTAAACGTTAAACGGGGTATAATAATTATACTAAAACACATTTTATGTAAAATATGATCAATGTCATGGATTTATTTAAAATAATGTATATTTATATATAATTAAAAAGGAAATAATAAAAATGATAAACATGAACCATAAATGAAAAGGAAAAAACTTATAAAATATTACAAACAAGTATAACAATACAACACGTATCATTGTTTAGATTCACTGCAAATAACCCAAACTTTTCATTTCTGAAATAAAAAAAAAATTACAATAGCATTATTATTTATATAAAATGTAATATTTGAGATTAAACATTTAAAAGAATAGTTTATAACACTCCGTTTAATAATTTTTATATCATTCAAATAATAATTTAAAAATGTATTGTGTTTAAAAACTGTGTTTGATTAAATTATTTATTTAATATATTTATATCACATTTAGATTAAACATTTTAATCAAATTAATTCAAGAAATTAAAATTACTTAAATTTTTTACATTTTTTTTTCTGTTTGTGGGTGTAATGAACCATATAGGCGCAACTACTAAGATCTACTTTTGTGAGTTCTGAACATTAATTGGTCGAAATCTATTTATATATATTCACTACTTTTCCTTAAAAATAAATAATTAATTGTTTTGTATGGTATAATAATTTATGTTTCATAATTTATACGTTTTCATTAATTAAATAAAAAAGTAAATCGATGGATATTTATTAATGAACATAAATAAAACGCTGTATAACACAAATATTAATACGAGTATTTGAAAATAAACAGTTGTGTGTTTTTATTTAAATCACTAATATTATATCGAATACCATGTGTGTATAAAGTTTATAACATATAATATTATACAGCGTTTTAATGTTATTAATCCAAATCAATATTACTTAAATATAAATTATATTGAATAGAATATTCGATAACAATAATTTTGATTAGATACAATAATTATTATTAATTGGTATTGTAAAATATTGAAATCTTTACCAACAACAACTCTTAAGCTCAATCTTAACGTTACGTTATGTTCTACCTCAACTATGACTTACGTTATATTCTTTATTTTACCTTTTGTCACAGCGGCGTTTTTTTGCAAATTTGTAAACCAATGTTGATATGGGTAGTTCGGACGCACTCCACCATAAACTTTTGGTAAATACTTAGGATCAATATGTTTATGCAGCGACTCCAAGTTTTTACCATGGAAGAACAACTATAAATAATAAATAGAACAAGTTAAATAGCAGTGTTAGTTACGCACGCGCATAATGATTAGCATTTTTTTTTCAAATTACTAGTTAAAATATAAAATTTAAAACATAATATTTTGATAATTCTAAAATTCGTACAAATTTTCATGTAAGTGATAGTACGTCCTTATTACAGTTTAAAATATACTATATATCAGGGGTGGCTAACAGGTCGATCGCGATACGAGTTTGAGTTGATCGTGACTCCTTTTCATTTTTCAGATAAAAATTTAAAATTTAAATTTAAATTTAAAAAACTTATAGCGACACACACACACACACACACACACACATATATATATATATACTCGTATATATATATTTATATACGTATTTGTAGAGTTATATTTTGAAATATTTATTTTTGTATATTATGCCTTAATGCCTAGTTTATTTTTAATGTGCCTAAGCACTATACATTATAATGGATTATCTATAATGCTGTTAACACACCATAAATATATAATTATTTAAAAGTGTACCGAACAATATTAAGAAATACATTAAAAATAATTATATTTAGAACCCTATAATACCAGAATACTAACATTAACCTTCATTTTGTATTTTTCAAAAACCGAAACCGTAAAAACCATAAGGTTCCCCAGTCACTGACTTAAATATTTATTTTTTTTTGTAAATTTTTATATTTTCTTTAAACTACGAAAAAAAAAAGAAAAATTAACTAATACAATATATAATAATAATAATAGTAATAAATAATTATGAATAATAAAATTATAGACTGAAATATCGAGTAGCTATGTACGTAATCTCATGAATATTCCGTATTAAATATCACATTCGTATAAATTGATGAAAAATATACTAAAATACGTGTTATGTAAAATTTTAAAATTAAAGTTAATATTACTTATTAATATTTTAAATTGAAAAAATAAAGAAAGTGTAACATGTAACATGCATGTATATAAAATATATTTTTGCTCAGTGACAAAAAGTGGCCGATCATGACAATTTAGCAAAACACGAAAGTTGATTATGAGGCTTTAAAAGTTAGCTACCACTGCTATGTATTAAAATATATTTTAAACAGAGGTCATAATATAATAAGTTTATCGTTTTTCCAACGAACTTCCTGTTGAAGATTAGGTTATAACTGTATCAAAAAATAATATATGCAAAATTATATAATAAATGTCTAATAACATACGTCAAAACAAGCACTAGAATCTCGTTTACAAAAAAATATAGATAGATACTCATCGGGTCATTAAAATACGGAGGTACAATATCAGAATAGGAATCTTTGTGAAAACTAACAACAAATAAGAGTATTTAATAGAAAAATCGTAAATAGAGTTAAGAAAACATATATTCGAATACAGTTTTTAATAGTTCTTCGATTCGGTATCGTTATTATTGTTTTCACATCGAAATGATTGTAAGCAACAACTACTAAATACAATACGACCAATAATAATACATTTTGCTTACGCGCATAAGTATTGCACGTTTATATTGCCAAAACTTTAACAAACTGCCTATAATATTATTGTATTGGTTATTAGTAAAATATTACTATCTCTATTACTTTAATACCAAGATTCTCTTTCTTTATATGTTCTACATTTTTAATGTTCTGATAGTATTTGTATTAGAAATTTGTTATGATTATTATTTTACAAATTTGAAAACAGAATAATAAAAAAAATCATACAATAAGTATAGAATATATAAAACGATGTTACAAGAGATTAAACCCTAATATAGGAAAATAAAAATTACAAGTCAGTTCCTTTCAAAGTTCACAGACCCAAAATACCTAGACCAAGTCATTATAGTTATAACGAATAGATCAAATTGTACGCAATTTCTTCGTAATAATTAATAAATAATATAATTAATCTTTTAATGTAAAATAATATAAAAATGAGACATTTTCAACTTCTATGGTTGGAGAGGGATTTGGACTTGAAGTTTCACCGTATGGATACGTTTCAATTTTCATTTCGTAAACGTCTATTTTTTTCACGACAATACGTACGTACAACTGTGAGTAACACCATTTGTGATGAACAGATTTATGCTCAATCACTGACATAGCACGTACATGCAAGCATATTTTCATTATTTATTTCCGCGTATAATTATATAATATAATATTGTTGCAAATAACATACGTACCATTTCGTTGTAACGCTTGCCCAAAAACGGTTTGAAGAGATTGAACACCGTCTCGAACACCCACGACTCGTTGATTATGTGGATCGCGTGCGTTTTCATCGGTATGCTATACTGTGAAGGGTGAGAGAGAAATAAACGTTATGCATTGTTATTACATGAAACATATAGGGGGTACATTGCTCCACCGGGAATCGATACATTTCACTTGGCAAAGAAAAAATCGACGTACCACGATGAGGTCGAAAATCGTCGAAACGACTTTTGGTGTGATCTGGTAAGCGTGTTGTAACGTGAATCCACCCATGTCAAATATGACCACACCGCCGAGGATCTGAGCCCTCGGTTCTAAAATTCCCAGTTCTAACGTTGCCAGTGACGCTTTAAGTATTTCGGTCATGTCGAAATCGTTAATGTTCCAGTTACCTGCCGACAAAGTTTCAACAAATCATTTTTCACGGTATCGTAAAATCAAGCCAATGTAATATTACTGTAATAATAATAAAAACTACAATTTTAACTGGAATTTGAATCATTCCAAAACGTTGTAATATAATTGTTTATTAAATGACTAATGCTCAACTACAATTTTATACAGTTAAATATAAATAGTAAGCAAATAACAAATGTGAACGGTAGATAATAGATAGGTGAGATTGAGTTCAATAAAAACATTTTATCAAAACTTTTCAACTGTTATTCAAGGCTTAATTAGTAAAAAGTAAATAATTAAATAAAATATTTTAAGTCATAAATCTGTTTAAAAATACTCCAAGCTTCATAAATTATAGTTTCATAATAATTATTATCTACTAAGTTTTCATACTCAGAATTGACCTTCTAGAATGTAGTTTCGATATGTGATTTTATACTCTACACAACTGCACTGAGAATTTTCCAAAAATGTGATGTTAATATATTATATTATGTGCAATATTTACAATTCAGAATAGAACTTCGAAAAAAATGAACTCTCATTTATAGTCAGACAGTTTTGAAGAAAATAATATAGCTGATACGTTCGTAAAGTCTGTCACAATTTCAACTTTGAAATAATTTCGATCTAGAATTAGAATAATACTTATGAGTGAGCAATCTATTCAATCCATTCGATACTTCATGTTGAGAAAACCATTTATTTGTAATTATGTATTTGAACACGATATTAACTATTGACACCGAAATAGAAAAAAATTTAAACTTTTTCAATAAAAGATAATAAATTTATTAGTTCATATCTCGGGGTTAAATTTTTTTAATTTCATTGGTTAAAAATATGTAACATACTCATAGAAATTTACTTTGTTTACACTCACAGTTTTAATTGAAAGAAGTTTTTCGTTGAAAATTTAAAATTTGTTCATCCAATTAGTGTAACTCAATTTTAAACACTGTTGTATTGTGTATTAAATTTAATTATTTTTCTACATAACTGCAGAAGTTGAGAAGTACATCATAATATAATTTATGTTAATTGTGTTTCAAGAACAACTTAATTATACTATTCTCCAGAGTGTACTTTTATAAGATCACAAGCAAGTAATAGTTAATAAATTATGGTTAAAATATAAAAAATTTGATATATAAAAACAAGAGTAGTTCTAATATATAAATAATATTTATTTATAATTTTATATTTTTTATTTGTTCGTAATTTATTTTATCGTTTTGATGTCATAAAAATATATGTCAAGTACAAAGTTCCAAATAGACAGAAAGACCTTCGTAGGATAGGAATTATAGTTAATTATTTGTTGACACGTATGTATACAGCGATTCATGAACTCCCAAATAATTATTTGGGAGTTGGTAAATTGGGTCCTAAATAACTTTTTCTTGGTAAATTGGGTCCCGGAAAAATAAAGGCAGTAGGTAAGTTGGGTCTCGAGGAAAAAAAGGTAGTAGGTAAGTTAGGTCCCGAGAAAAAAGGTAGTAGGTTAAGTCCAAGGTAAACAATTTTTTTTTAAATATCTAATAATTTTTATTAGAAGTAAATTTTAATATTATTGTGTTTACACTTTCGGTAAAAACTTAAAAGAAACGAATTTAGCAAACTCAAATCGGCGTACAGTACGCGATGCACGCTACTAAAAATAAAGTGAAAATGCTAAGATTTCATACACTCGTGTCTATGTGTAATCATAAAAACTATTATCAATATTGGTGTTAACTGATAACTGACACACAATATACGACGAACTAATGTACGTATATGCCTATATACAGTGGTGTATTCGTAATTTTTTTCTAGGGTATACGCTCAGCACATAAGCGTTTATTGGTGGGATGGGAGGGGGCTATGTTCTACCTACCTACACTCAAAATTACATAATATAATGGAGACGTGGGATATACCCCCGCCAGACTTTTTTCCTAAGATGGGGGGGGGGGTGTACATTTCAACGAAAGTATTTTTTGGAATTTGAAGTGGGCACGCGCCCCCTTAGTCCCCTTGGATTCACGCCTGCTATGGAATTCTAAATTTTAAACTTATTTTAATTAACTCATAGGTATTTATCATCAATGAAACCTTAAATTTATGTTAATATTTATTTTCATGAAACCTAATGTTTTATTATGTGTAATAATATTTTAGTATTAATTTAAAATAATTTACACAAACATGTGACGAATAAATACTAAGTGACAAACTGACAACAATATAATAATTAATAATCACAATCTATCCAAAAAATCGTAGACAGATCTGTTAATATTGTGATAAATTTATAAACAGAACTTTTTGACTATTGATGTATAATACAATATCGCACGCGTCCACCGGTATTGTTTAAATTCTGATATTACAGTATGTAAACGTCGGCAGTTTCCGACCGTCTCCGCAAATACCTGAAGTCGGGGGAAATTTAATCGAAGTTTATGCGGGCACGAGGCTATTTTTGGATAGTGGCTATAGTATATAATAATAATAAATTCTATACTGTTGTTGTATAATGTATGCCTTGTGGTGATGAAAAATTAGAAGCTTGCGTATATCCATTATGTACGAATGATTAGTTAGCGTATATCCATGATAGACTAATTTTCTTAAAGGTATATGCATAAATCCAAAAATAGGGATCCGGGTATATGGCGTATACTCGCTTATACCCTCCAATACACCACTACCTATAAATGTATCTTAATTAGACATAATTAAAGTTACGACGTTACGAAGTTATTTGATCACAATGGAATCGATAACCGATAGAAACAGTGTGAATTGACATTTGTAAAACGACTACGGTGAGGTAGTATAGTTAGTAATTGGGACTCAATTTACCTACTACCTTTTTTTCCCCGGGACACAACTTATCTCATATCTTTTTTTTTTTCCCCGGGACTCAATTTACCGCTTTCAAAATGTACACAAAATATCGCGGACTCAATTTACCTAGCCCCAATTATTTCACGTTACTGCAAGTTGTACTTGTTCCAGCAAAAATTATAATATTCTGCGGGTACGTCGGTACGTCTATTGCAATCATACACTTAAGACATCGTAATAAACTTTCTTTTATTTTGGTAATTTGTTTTTTTCAATACGTTTAAAAATAAATAGCTATTATAATAATAACAATAATAATGATAGTAATAATATTAATAATAATAAAATAAGATAATATAATATATTATTATAATCGTTTTTGATATTTCATAAATTATGGTGTTATAATTGTAAAATAAAAATGTAAGTTTATAGTAAATTTGTTTTAATAAAAATATTATTTCATACAAAGTCGGAGAAAATAATTCCTATTCGTCAGATAAATAAGTATATAACGCCCATTAGTTTTTAATGCATATTTAAATGATATTGAATCAATGGTGCTGGAACCTATATTGAAATCGGGCATCCATCCGACATCTTTTGAAAATTTAAGTTGGACCCACTTCATATTGAGCCAAAGTTTGGCTCCCAAATCGTAAGAAACATTCATTACAAAATGAAAGGCTTACATCAATATTTTTTGGGTACAACCACTCTCCCCTCCCACTGGTATGCCATTGGATTCGATATTTAGATACTGTGGCCTTTTTATATATTTTTCGCCTGACTAAACTTTTAGGACTTCGGCACTACTGTATTGAATTCGATATAATCAATATCTGTTTTAGTTAAGGTACTTATAGTATTGTCTTATGTAAAACCCCATTTTGAAGAAGGAAGCGATAGTAAATTTTATATATTTGTTTAAAAACTATAGTATACTTGCTATTATATTAAATAATCATGTCGCGGTCGTTATAAAGAACGTCAGTTTTACTAGTGAAATCGAGGTTGGTACATTAAATTTTTTTGTATTACATTTTTATAACTATTTAGTGTCCAAATCAAAGCTTAAGTAATAAGTAATAACCTTAACCAATAGTTTTGTATGGAATTATCATATGTTTATTGTTAACAGATTATTACATACAGCATTGCATTCAACGCGTATTGACTATTCAAATTCAAGCGTGATTATACAGCCAATACTAGTATCGGAATTACGTCAGCGTATGATTTAAAATCTATCACAATAAAAACGTATATTTGCGTTTTATTTATAGCAAATTCATATTTTTTTTTTTTTTTTTATTCGTAAATGTATTGTAATTTTTTGAGCACGTGTTATTTGTGAAACTATATTATTACATATATGCACACGACGAACGTGAAACGTTAACCGTCGCTACCTACGAGTATATGTATTGCAGTAATATTTGATTTATGAAAAATATATAAACTGGGTCAAATAATTTGTTATGAAAAAAAGTAAATAAAAACACCATAATGAATATGAAAATTAAAATCCATTACCCTTACCTAATTTGTAAATTAAAATTCGTCTGCCTGTCTGTTCTCTGTAAGGAAGAACGCTCAATACGTCTGTGTCAGCTATGAAAGACAAATTTAACGGGTTGATCGTGTAGAATTCTGGATGATTTTCTCTAAACCTGTAATAATTGACGAACTGTAACAAACACAAAAATAATCAATGTTTAGTATATGTTAGTTTAATGTTTAGTAATTTAAGTACTTGGGAAGAATTTTTAAATAGTAGCGTAAAGCCATGGATTCGATATGTAACGAGTGTCAATACAGCTAAAAATTGACGAGAGACGATCGAAATAGTATTTAGTATTATTATGCACGCATAATAATTGTGAGTTTTTTTATTTTAACAAACGTGTGAATTTTGTCATTAGAGCACGCGCAAAATCGTGTAAAAACGATATCGTGGATTCATAGAAAATGGAATTGAACGCAGAAATTAAATGTCGGTGTGTAGGTCTAAAATCAACCCGCAGGATCAAAAGCTCATGGCGATCAGGATTCACATTAAAACTTCAGCAAGTATCGCTACCGTATGTGTACACATAAAAACATGTAATATGATATTAAACGTTTTTCAATAACCGATGAATTTGATCACATTGGGGTAGTTGATTTATAACTATATTACATCGTACACATCACACCGTGATGACAACGGTGCTGTATCAAATCTCGAGAAATGTTGCGTCATGTTATAACTTTTGAACACGTCTACCGATCTCAAAATAATTGCATGTGTGTACCTATTATAACATAATACTATATACTTAATTTATAATAATGTTAACTTTTAATCTCCTTCGGCCGACACGTGGTGTGTAAGATAACATTCTTTTACCCACACTGACCCGTTGAATGAAAAACCTGTAAGTGATAAAGAAAGAACGTCCGATGATCGAAATCATAACTAACATAATCTAAAGGTAATATTATAACAAAAAAATAATACGTAACATTAAGAGAAAATTCGACGAGCTTGAGGTTTAGTGGTCAACTATTTCTATTTTTACAGCAATTAAAAAGTTAGACTTGTATTTATTGCGTCCATATTGAGTGAATACTATATTAGTGCCACATGGTTGATCAAATTAAAAATAAAATTGTGCTTAGCTATGACGATTCTAAAAATTTATTTTCTACAACTATTAGCGAAACATCATAACTAACGAGCATCGATCCTATTACGAGAAACGTGATTGAAAAAAAAAAAGAAAGATTGTTTACGGTTAATTATGTGCGTACATTTTGTTATTGGCAGCCCGGTTATACGTACATAAATTATATTATGTTTTGGGTTTATTAGATTGCGTCCATAATTTATAACTCACTAATTATAACACTTATCAATCCGTGACTGATAGAGTTGACTTTTGTAGCTTGCGGCTATTGCCATAACTATTTCGCAGGTTTCATTTAAACCGCCAAACCGATGCCAATGTTACTGAAATTCGAAAACTTAATACATGTGAAACGTGCTCACTCGCTTGTTACATTCAATTAAGTATATTATAATGTGCACCATATTTTATCTTGGGAATCTACCAAGATTTATAAACACGGAGGCGTAACAAAACATCAATGTTCTTACGTAATAATTCAGTAGTACTCATAACCACCTGTACTCTAATGAGAATACACAGTATATAACACGCTCAACAATAAAACGAACCCATCATTAGATGTACGTAGATACAATGAAAATTTATTATTGATGTAACGTCAACTTTAACCCATATTACGTATTCAGTTTACGATGAATTGTATTCTTGCAGATAATATCTCTTAGTAATAAGTATTTTTATCTTTGAAAAAAAATGGAAAATTATGAAATTTAAATACATGTTTCATAAAAAAGTTATAACAATTTTTCTATGATCATCTTATGATTATAATCTTTCGAAAAGCAGGTATAGAATTTAATCTATCAAAACTATACGGTTATTATTAGTCTACATTTGTTTGCCGTTTTTAAATTTTTAATTCTGTATTATAGATATATTTTTCCACGTACGTACGACAGTAATATTTATACATTTGCGACATCTGTAATATTCAAATATTAATAAGGACGTATAAATAAAATCCTTAAGTATTTTCAATAAATTCTATAATAATGAAACGTACTAAATTAATTTATAATAAATACGTCGTATAAGTTTGATATTTTTAATTGTTATCATTTTAAATCGATGATGTGTAAATATAAAATGTATTCAAATAAATTTCAATAATTTTTATCATAATATTTATTATATATGAAATAATAAACATCACAATAAATTAATGTTTAGTAAAATAATATTTAACTAATATAAAAATGTTTTAGTTAAAAATAATTTACTAATTTTAAAAATAATAAATATAAGAATATATTATTTAAATTCAAAAGGTGATATTAAAATGTTTTCTAAAGAACAACGTAAGATTGTACAACTTGATCATTTCAATCGAAATTATAAAATCTTTTGAATAAATTTATAATTATTAGTTTATTTTATTCATTCTTATTTCCAATACTATAACAATGAACTCGTTTCGAAATACTTATATAAAGGATTTAACGACTATTGACTTTAAAGGAATTAGGTTATACCTAATGATTAATAAAGAAGTTATGTCTATTGATTGTTATCATGTAGGTAATTATGTTCGGAATATTTTATAATTAAACAGCCTAATAACTGCAGTTACTTCACCATACATTATAATAAATAAAAAATAAAATGAAAAACATAAATTCCTATTTGGTTTTAGTTTGAGGTTATAATAAGTGTTAAGTATATCACACCTAATCGTATATGTTATGAAATATTCGCTGACACAGAAGTAATGTTAATCATAGCATAATTGTACAATGCTGAGAATGTAACAAAAATGCGTAGATATTTATGCAATTAGACATATATATTTACATAGCTGGTTAACATTGTAAACATTTTTTGGGGCAATTAGAAAAAAATCATATGTGTAAAATACAACTGTAATATATCTAGAAAGTAATTTAGGTAAAATCTTTAAGAACAAGCTTAGTTACATAAACAAAAAACTAAATATAAAATGATAATTTAATTTAATTATTCGTATCGTACCCCTCATCTCGAAACCATATAAGGTACATAAATTAGAATAATCTAAACTTATAATAAACAATATCAAATTTAATTAAGAAATATTTTAAACTATACTATAAACGATAAATATATTCTTAAATTCAACTTTATTTCAAACACGTGAAGAAGAAATTAGTTCGAACTACAATTAGAAATAGAATTTATTTGATTTACAGACTTTTTTTTGATTTGTAAAAATAAATATAATGAATAATTATAGTATACCACAAACAATTCTTTGGAAGTCAATAACCGTAACACTAATTATAATTTCACAAATCCTGACACTAATATGAGAGCTATTACCTTGAGTTTTGTTGTAAGATTTAACTTTCAAAAAATATATTTACACATTTTACGTACGAGTATATATATATATATTTCGTATATAATGATGAAATGTTTGATAAAATATACCAACATCTAATATTTTATAATATATGTAAATAAATATGATACCGATTTGAAATTAATAGAGAAAAAAATCGCAGTACGAGTATGTATACTAAATTGACAATTACTAATGTAAATAATACAATAATTGTTACGTAATTTTTCAGAATCTGCTCACCAACTAACTGAATAAACTTTATTTTGTATAATAACCTAATAAATACGAGTACTCTCTCTCTAATTTAAAAATCGAATAAATATTTAAAACTAACTTTAAATCAAAAATATAATAAAATAAAACTTCAAATCGCAAATTGCCTTAAAAATTTAACATACACTTGAGAATCAAATTCCGAAATTTCTTATATAGGTAAATAAATGCTTTCTAAAATCTAAAAATTTAAGTCATCTAAAAAATGCGATTTAAGCTTGCTAGATTCTGTAGTTACGTGATAATATAGTGCCATGTTACTCCGAAGACCATAATTTTAATCGATTGAACACTACAATTTTGAATTTTAATAACACCATTCAAAGGATAATCAAAACAAAAATACGTGTAAATAAAAAAAGTTGTAAGCAGCTTGACTTGGAGGCAATTCGAGGAATATAGTTAAATACTAGGGTTTTATACCTAGTCGGTGACGAAACCGTCTTAATCATCGGCTGTTAGTTCTACAGACAGCAGATTTTAAATTTCTAAAATCATAAAGATCCAATACGTATCTTGTCCATTGACTTGTACTCGTGGGATGTGTATGTATTAAGTGACGTCTAAACACGTGTGCATATGCGTGAAGCGTATCTTTGCTACATCCTGTATAGAAATAAAACGTACCGTGCCCATTGATACACGATGGTGTGCATCATACAAATCGTAAATTCATGCGGATCGCCGAAGCATAATCTTTGTAATAATGTTTTCCTTTCACCGTCGGATAGGAAAAAAAAATACACACGTATAAATTATATATATACCTATATATATACGAATAAATTCAAGTGTACGCACGACGAGTTTTTCAGTACAACGCGTGCGCCGACAGCATTATTATTACGACATTCGCCGCGGTCGCGTGTAACAGGTGTCGTTTCTCCGACAAATATTTTATGTGCGACCGCATCTGCCAAGGATATCGAGACTTTTTAAATTTTACATTCACACGAGTAAACATATTTAGGTAAAAAATATAAAAATGTAATTTTAATTATTCAATTCGTAACGTGCTAAAATAGGTAACGGTTACATCGGATCATATGCTTCGAGACACTGCGCAATTCCACTGCCAAATCCGTAATAATATGTACGAATATTATTTTCGTAACGTATTGAACGCATCGGTCGATGGAGAGTTAATGCGATTTACGGAACAGACGTACAGACGTACGGTCCTATAGAACCATAACTTCAACGTTCGGATTCATATTCGTTCACTGTGTATGGGTGGCGAATCTTATATAACATGAGTATGCAGCAGTTTACATATAACTTCTGAAGTCTAAACGATTCCTGACGAACCGAAAACTTACGTGGCGTACAATGTCAACCACACGCGCGTATGTTGGTACATTATTATCATTATTATTATACGCGTGTGTGGTGCGGTTGATAATGTACAATGCGTACGCGAAAGAGATCAGCGTAAGGCGATAAATGGTACACAAAAACAGAATATTTGTATGCGGTGTTCGGCGAGCTAAAATTTACAATTTTTCATTGGCTAAACTGGAAAAATGGTTGCGTGCTACACTATACGTTCATTTAATTGCTCTGGTATAATATTCCGTGCTTCCAGTATTGGAATGATTCGAACGGTTTTCAAAATTATTCCGCGAAGATTTTGTTAAACGTAATAGTTTTCGAAATTATATTTAAATACTCCCCGCGCACGGTAGAACAGTACTCGTTTAGTACCTGCAGCACTACGAAACCAAATATTAATGAAATTTACGTTGCACACTAAAAGCTTAAGCTAATCCTACGTACGCGTGGATAAGTTTAGGTGAGACTTGCGCAACGGAGGTATTATAAACAGACTCCATGAAATCAAGGTCATCGAGTGCCTCTGTGTCTTTGTGTATATACTTAAGTGAATCGTAAACTTTTTATAAATGTTATGACATGGACCTATATATGATATGATGTTTATTGATTTCCAACTGGTCTATTATTAAACATAAACAGGTGCTAATGGTCAACAATTATTGCTGAACGTACGTATCTACACATTTCGATGTCCGCGAAAAAACGGTAGGTATATAATTATACGCTGTAACTCGAATGGATTATGCAAATATTTTCCCGACAAAAATATAGAGTGTTTTAGTATACTGAAACGTGTGATTGACAAATATATATAGAATCTGGCAAAATAATAGATCCAGGTACATACACAGTAAGTAAGTATAAGTTCAATCGTAACTAAACGAAGAGTAAAATGTTCATGATTATGAAACGAATTCGTATACACAAAAACTCTTGAAAATATGCTTCTAATAATAATTTTATGTGCAACAAAATATGCACTCAAAAATTAATATAATTGAAAAATATTATTTTATTACTCCTTTCATATAAGGGTGTATGAAAATGTAATTGTTATTACTTTCGTTATTTTTCGTCTTTACCTAAGACAGTCTTAATTTGTAGCTATAGTACCAATTATTAATCTGATGCAGTTAACAAACAATTCAACTAAATAAAAAATAATTTATTAGTTTTTACATATCCATATGCTATTTTAGACAATATCTAAAATAAAATAAAGCCAAGTATTAGGTGTATTGGATAAACATCATACCATTTTTGGCTTGAAGGTAATTTATGCCTCATCACGATAAATTATTATGAAACATGAGTTTAATATATACCTATTATAATGGAATTAAGTTGGACTACTTAATTTAGAACAGGAAGATATCAATAATACATAATATTATGTGAACGGAAAATCTTAAAGGATACATAGAAACATAAAGTAAGAAAGAAGTTTACTACATTTTAAACGATTAGAACGGACTGAGGAAAGTCTTATTTATTTGATACCAGATACATTAATAAGCCAAACGAAAACGACAACATGTAAGACCGTGTCAGCATTACAATTATACAGAATTACTAATGATATAAAGGAAATAAAATAAATACTTAAAATAATGATTCAAAAAATTATTTTACTGGTATTTCGAATGTTTTGAAATACATTTTACCTTTTAATATTAACTGATGCACCTGAACTTTATTGTATTCACATTTATCTATTAAAGTAAACGCATAAATTATATTATTAAAAAAAATATGTAATTGGAATAGCAATGCTAAATAAACAAATTTTTTAAGAAATGTATTATTGTGCATATAGATTTCGACTATAAAGAAAAAAAAACTACTATAACTTAAAATGTTCAAATAAATTTAAAAAAAGACAGACAGTAATAACTTTAGGATTTTTTTCTCAAAGTCCTATTGTGGACAGTTACGTACAGAGCATTGCGTTTGATTAATTTGATTATTTGTTTGTATGCAGCGACGTACTTTTGAGGAGAGGGAGAGTGTTCCAGGATTAGATTATTTCATATTCATACATTATATATATTTTTTACAATATTATAAGCCTCCGTCAAAAAAGTTTAAAAAAACGCCACTGTTTGTATGATATTAAATGTTTTAAATTTTGAAAAACGTTTTGCGCTAATCGTGATATCGAAACGAGGAAAGTGTGAGGAAGTGAAGATAGCCTTCGACGTTTTGTGGGAATAAATTCATAAAAAACCGGAATGGTAGCGCATCATTGAACGGAAGCGGTAATGTCGAGGTAAACTCGTATACGTTTGCGTGACAATCACAGCGAAACATTTAAGAGCTTCTCGAACTCGTAAAACGTATTTTATACAGTCGTATCCACGCGTAAATTGCGTAATTATACAAAACGATCGGATGTAAAATCACCGGACGTCATGGCCAAACGGATACTTCCGACACGATGTCACGCCACGCACAGCAAAATCGTAGCAAAACCTACACGTAATTTAGTCGACCTTTTTTCAGACTTCGCTGAATGTCACCGCGTTATATGAATACGTGATTGCCGACAACATTGTAAATGCACTGTGTGTACTACCTATACAGGTGTAGTATCGTTTTCTCTTCGCGTCGTCCCATCACACTGCCGAGTGTAGGTCGTCTTCTGCTGACTGGCGCGACAGGAATAGACGGTACACTTAAAATATAAACAAACCCCGTATTGATAAATAACGTTCGCACGTAGTACCTGTTACCACTGCACAATTTTCCGTCCCGAGTGTAGTATTAAAATTCGCGAAACGATATCATTCCGTACAATCCCCGTAGCGCCGGATGGCTAAAAAGGCATCGCATAATCGTACGCATCCTAATATAATGGTTCCTGGTCAAAATATCTCCGCAAAAATATGGTACAAAATGTTTCCATTAAATACATCTCTAGTAGAAATATCTCCCATGAAAATATTTTAATATTTATTATATTAATGTTTTTATAACAATAATTATTAAAAGTAGGTAAATAAATATATTATTTAACGGTTGGAGGAATAATAAGACAATCCCACAAGTAATAATAACTAATCACAATATTAATCAAATAAAACAAAATTACATCTCTGAAATATTTAAAGGGAATTGCCCACAATCTTCAGTTTTAATTTTCATATTAAATGTATTTATTTAATTTTTAATTATATTACTCAATCTCCCACAGCCTTAAATTGTATGGTGATATTTATTTTTTGTTATAATTTTGTGGTAAGTTTTTATTGTTTTTATTTATTTTTATTATAATTTTATTGTGGATTATTTTTTGTTTTTGTTGCAAACATTATTGCATATGTTACCGACAATATGGATAATTCAGATATTTTGCAAAATACCTAGGCATTATGAAAATTGCCGACCCATTTTAGGCAAAGTAAATAAAACATATGATTTTCAATATTATTTTACATATAACCTAGGTATTTTATAAAATACCTAGGCATTATACAAAATGCCAATTTTTTTTTAGGTTAAGTACAAAACATTTTATTATATGTTATATTACATTAAGATTTTTATAATTACTATACATTATTACTCATATTATAGACAACATTTAATTTTAATCTTTTATTATATTATTACTATTATATAAATATTTTACTTAAACCACTAGGTATTTACTTATTAAAACGTGTTGTAGAAAAGTGACATTTTAAAGTGCACAAAATATTATTTTTAAGACAAATACACTTTTTATTTTGACACTTGGACTTACAAACGCATTTTAAAAACCCTTGGCCAATTCTTGTGGATTCAATTTTTATCAACTCATTATACTGTTCATCAGATAAAAAACTAGTATAAGTAGCCAAATTTTAAAATAAAATTGTAGTTTGTTATAAAAATTTGACTTCATATAAATCGTATGCATATACTACAGTTGCAACACCAAAACGAGACACGAAAATGACGAGAAAATTACGATATTGTAATAAAATTATTAGTACGTTCAATATTGTATCTTAGAATTATTATTATAGTAGTTAGTAAAAGAATATTAATCAATATTGCGTTAAATCGTGAACGCACATTTATGATGAACGATAAGTAAAGTCGTTGGTATAGAGGATGTCCAATTTTGTTAGTTTTTTTCATATTACTTACTCCACGATTGGCATTATACATAATATCTAGGCAAAGCTCGTATTATGTATATTGCCGAGTGATTTTTGGCATTTTGTAAAATGCCTAGGTATTTTGCAAAATACCGGATTATCCATATTGCCGGTAACATATACACGTAAGACTCACTGTATTATAAATACAATTGATTATGTAATAAATCATCGATTTTGTACTTGTATTAATAATAATATTTTATTTTAAAAATTACATATTATGATAACATTAACATATTTTTAAATATCATTAAATTATTTCATGGTAGATATTTCTATCAGAAATATTTTAATATTTTTAAACGGAGATATTTGAAATCAAAGATATTTTGTCGGAGATATTTTGACCGCAAATATTTTTCTGGATATATTTCGACTGGTAACCCACTACAACACAATAATTATAGTAGAAATACGGAAGTATTCGAAGTTATTGCTATATTGAAAAATGTTTCAACGATTGATTCAAATCATATTACATCGGTCGAAATTAATTGTTCGATGCTTTTTCTTTTCTACAAAGTAAAATATACAAGTAATAATTTCATGAAGTAAATTCATACAAGTAAAATGTTAAGTTTTTATTATGGACGAAAACAATTCGCACAGAAATAAAGAAGTAAGTTCGAAGAATATACTAAAATAATTAAAATTCTAAACCCATTCATACGTGTATAGCTACAGATTAGGTCAGTGGAAAACGGGGGGGGGGGAACATTTACACAACACGATTTGCAGCAATTCGCTCGTTATGTTACCGTTTCGACTATGGTTTCGATGTAAATCATCGAAAATTTTCTCTACGAAAATCTATGCTAAACGCATCTGGTTCCCCAGCGGAGGAGTTCCTAAAGCAATATTACTATTGTATTGTAAAATGATCGCAGAATGAGTCGCACTTTATATCTATTCTATATCGCACATGTAATTATGCAACGAACTAAAGTGATTTTATAATAACTACACGTACACTTCGGAACTGCAGTAAGGTACCTGTAGTTGCAGCGATCAATGTCAATTATTTTATTCTCTACGATGTAATTTAAAATCTTGCGTAACGTGAACACGGGTGGCTGATATTTATAAACAATTTCGTACACATATCATTATATCATTATATTCCTTTCAAACGAATAATTCGATATCACAAAAAATACCATTTACGAGTGCATACGAGAAATCGTTTCAAGATATTTTAATATTTTCCTATAAATTCCGTTATCTTCGTCGATTATTTTTTATGTATTTTAACCCTCATAACAGTTCTTTTTATGAACTCATCGGGCGTTCTGAACTCCATTCTAAATGTTTGCGTATATAAATATATACTAAGTATAATAGTATTTTAGTCCAATTAACAGTTGTCATAATCATATTGTTTTGAATAAAAACTAGAAGAACGGGTAGGAAGTTTGAATTGTTAGTTGTCGTACTTGGGCACTTATTTTTTTATTTTTTTTTAAATAAAAGGTTACGTACAAATCCGTTACCGGAATAATAATAAGTTGGCCAAATTTGGATCTAGTAATGTGCTCTTTTTAAACATAAATTATTATTCGGAGTTTTTTCTTACTTTAGTATTGTAATAGATACCTTCTTTTGATCTTAGAATACGATGATAAAAAAATAAACCAACGAAAATTGTATCAATTAGGTCGTCTTGTCTGCGCGCCATTTCTCGTTGTTTGTGGTTCTCCTTGAAACGAAACTTTGATTACGAATATAATAATACAAAACGTACTCCATATAATTTTCCTATCTTGTTCTTATTTTGATTGGAATGAAAAAAGTGTACTTAAAATGGCCTCTTATCCGTTATTATTGATGAATACATTATTATTTAGATTCCAAATTGTTGTTCGTAGTACCAAACGAATCAATACACGTGGTAAACGGAAATAAAGCAAAACCGCCAGGAATTATTTTGACGTAACAATTTTTTTTATTCCTCGAAAATCGTTATAAAACGCAACCTACGTATATGTTATGCATTGCCATACACGAATTTCACCAATATATTTATAAAAATAATATCCGTTAATAATTCAATTTAATATCATATACAGATGTGATTAGAATGAATTTGACATGTCGAATATGGCGAAACCGTAACGATTCTTTCCATTCGTTACGCACTAGTATTGAAAGCAGATTATACTCACCCATACAATTTATTATTTTTTTTGACGTATTTGCTGCAAAAGTGCATGTATATGCCAAAGGTAAGAAATGAGAATAAATGTGAAATTAAAATAGTATTATTTTTTTTTATAGCATTAAATTCCATTGGACACGCTTGCGAGTGATCGGTAGGTACTCAAATTACTACATGATTCAATTGACGAATGGAATTCCTACCATGATGATACCTATTATGACTATAATTTAATTTTTTTTTTTTTTTTATTTAAAATGATGATATTGTTAAAACTTTAAATTATATACATGGAATATTTTACAAATACAGAGACAAATCATTGACAAGGTTCATTTTAACCATTGCAGTATATAGCATAACCCGTATGTTATATTATTAATTTTCCAATAGGGATTTAATATTTTAAATGTAACTTACTAGTTTGTACGTAGCATGAAGTTTGAAATGCCGAGCTCTTAAAAATCGTAGTAGAAACTTTTCGTCCATTCTATGTGGTGTAACATCACCTTTTTCTGTAATAATCAAAACAAATTAACAATAAGTACTCAATTAACTATCGATAAAGGTGGACATTGCTTAATCATTGAATTCAAGATTTAAGTATAGTACATGACAAAATGAATTAGCCTTATTTTAAAATTTATTAACCTTAGAATAATGTTTTTTTCTTTCAAACAGCAAACTTCAACCATGACTGTTAAAAAATTATAATTAGGTACAAGTTTCTTTATAAAAATAGACGTAATAAACAAAAAGTAATCATGGATATATTTTTTTCAAACTCCCAGACTTAATTTATGTAAATATAATATAGAGCTTTAGGCATCCATATAAAACCATGGAAAAGTTTTATAAAGTAAATACATTAATTAGTTTTTAATATATTTTGATACGTTCATATGATACCTAATGTGTTGGTTTGGAAGCGAACATTATATGATGGAATTGAGTACAAAAAAAATTATAATATTGAATTTTTAAAGTTTATTTTATACAGTTGAATTTTCAAAAATAAATCATATTTTTTATAAACATCACAAAAACTGATAAATGTTGAAATTATTGCAATTAGATGTATAATCATTATTATTACCGACCGGAAGCCGATTAATAGGAAACCGACAAAAATGTTTGCATAAGAGAATGAATGGTCAAGAACAATTTTTTTTAACTATATTAATTAATCTATGAAATATTTGTTCAGTTTAAAATGTAAAATATATAAATATGGTTATTATACTTCATTTGTTGAGATGTTAATACTAACGTTTAGAGTTGTCCATTGCATATATACATCGAAACGAAAATACAATCCAAAAATGTTTTTATTGATTATTATTTTTATTGAATTCAATAAAAGTGCTAAAATGTGAAATGAAATTTGACTAATGTTTTTGAAAATTACTTTCTTTTCCAATAATTAGATTTACATTGTCGAATAATTTCAAAGAATATTCTGAATATTGATAGAACAATATCGTTTTAATGCCTTTAATATGAATAAGCTTAAAGTAATTTGATAAATAATGTGATGTATATACAATTCTGTTATACATTTATTAATGAAAATAAAGCCATTAATTATTGTTGTAATAATGGACTTGTGTTTTTGTATGATATACGATATAACGAAACTGCCATGCTTGTTAATGCTACACAATATATTATTGTCCATTCAATACATATCTACTTAGCTGTACATAATAAATATTACTTAACAGGAAGTAATTTTAAGGTTAGTTCCGGTAAACCTTGTTAAATCTTTGTATCAAAAAAAAAAAAAAAAAACCATACAAATTTACAAGTTATGAAAAAAATTATTTGTAATTAAATTATCGAGGACATAAGTAAAATATAAAAACCAATTAATAGCATATGTTTGTTCGGTGAAAATATTTGATTGCAAAAAATTAATTATTTAAATGTAAGCTGCATTTATATAGAAATGTAAATGATCTAGAAGCAACAACTGTAATAGTATTTTTACTAACATAAAATTCAAAGTCTACTTATTGGTTATCACTTGACCACCGCACAGCATTTTAAAGATTCCGATAGAAAAAGAGGTATTATTAAGTGTTATATTTTTAAATCATGAATACACATTCGAGTTTACAAATTCATATATTTGTTTGATCAGGTTAGAGCTTTGCAGAATAGTATAATTGGACAGCAGAAAAGGAGTGGGAGTATTGGTAAAAAAAAAATATTTTTTATGGTTTTTGACAATTAATATTATATATTTTTTGAATTAAAATTAATTTTTTTTGATATTTATTAAAACTTTTATTGTATAAAAGTTTATAATAGTTATCATATACTCATAAAAGTTTAGATTTGATTTTTATGTTGTAAATATTATTGTTTTTAAAAGCTTAACACTGCATGAGATTTAACACTTCCTCTCCCAAAGAGAAGGCTTTTTAACTATTTGAATACTGGACAACGGCCCTGCAAGGACTAGAGGCCTAGGGCCTATGATAGTATTAATCCGGATGTGGTAATAGGGCATGAACTAAGGGCGCAATTCTAAGAGGAGCGCAAATTTCAACACTACTTATATAATATTTTTCACGAAGTATAAAAAAGATATAGTTAAAATAATTTCATTTAATAAATTTGCCTCTATAAAAGTAAGTATTATTGTAATACAATATTAAATAAATTTAAAATCATCTAACACAATTGTAAAACAAAAACATTTGAAGAAAATTACATGCTTTTATAATGTATTGATTAAAATAAAAAATGTAATTAAATTAAATTAAATTACAATCAGTTTATATTTTATAATAATACAAATAGTTATTAAAGTTTATTAGTAATTATTACCTTGTACTCGTACAGTATACAAGATAATAATTACTAATATAATACAATAAATACTGTTTTTATATATGTTTTATATGTCTCAAATGATTTTTTTGTAAGAAAAATTCAAATTTACCATTTGGGGAGGGGACGCAAATACAGTGATTCGCCAGAAGCACCACCACCAGACCTCAATACGGTCCTGTTATATATATTTATATAAGTTAAGAAAAAAATATAGTGGATTAAAAATTCAAATGTTTACATTATTCAAACAAAATGTAATAATATTATTTAAAAACTTATTTCGGGTTGAACCCGGACATAAAATTAGTTCCGAGCAACAACATCATTCGGACCGATCTGAAGCAATTGTAACTTTGAGAACCTATACATCATGTGCATGGATTTTAATAATTTCAAATCAGTACAGAATTATTGGACCCATAATACAATATTACATGTAACCATATTAATAAAAAATATATCTAAGAAGATTGAAGTCATTATTTTCAAAGACTTAATAATGAAACATAACAATACGATTATTATATTGTACAGATCCAATGTCCGTGTACCGTATACAGAAATACAGGTGAAAACGTTATCAAGCACGTTGAACTTTTACAATTTGTTTGGCTGTTGGTTCTTTAATTATTATTATTTTATTATTTTAATGTTTTTTTTTTTTTTATAATAGATAATTTGATGCAATAAAACTTGTAGATCTGTCCGAATGACGACGTAGTCTAGCAACAGTCGCAGTCTTGCTAAAGTACCGCAAAAGATGTATGCGGGTGACAATTGAACTGTTACATGTATTCAAACGTATAGCGAGTGTTGTTTTAAAAACGTGCCGCACATTGTCACACGTGATTGTCCGGTGTTCCGAATACCATTCAATGTAAACGGCGATGAAGGAAACACAGGTCGACGTCAAGGATGTCACGCAAGGGTCCGCGGTTCGCGAGCCGGCGCAGGCGGTCTACGGGTTCGTGCAGATCCCGTCGCGTGCAACCAAGTACGGTTCGCCCGGGTAAAAGCGAGTACGTACGGTTTCGGACATAACTCGACACTCTAAGGTGATGAATGCACTCACCGTAGATCATGTCTTCGAGCTCGGCCAACAGCTTGGTCCGGGACTCTTCGGTCTCGCCGAGCCGGACGCGGGCATACTCGACCACGTCGTCGGGCAACGTTTCCACGTCCAGGTCGGCCAGTACGTCCGGGAAGTTGACGTCGATGCCGTCGGGCTCGTGGTCGTCGCGCACCGCAGGCGCGTCGACGTATTGCTCACCATTGGCCAGTATCAGCTGCGGCATCTCGTTCGGCGTTCCGTTGACGACGACGTTTTCCGCTCCTCCTGTCTGCCCGTGATCGCGATCGAATGCGACACTAACGTCTGTAACGGTGTACGGTCCGCGCGGCAATGCGATAACGTTAAACGAATCGCAATTTCGAATGCGCTTCAGCGCCGAGCTGTCGTCCACCGCAAACTGAATATTAACGAGGTCGAGCGCGCCGCGACGAGTTTGATCGGTGTTCGTTTTGTTTTTTATTGTTATTATTATTTCTACTCGCCAATAAGACCGCGGTTGGCGCGAGCACTGTCAATGCCGTTTCCGTTCAAGGCCGATAGGACCGCTGCACGTCTGTCCGCGTGGAAGAAGTCGCGCACGCAGATGCAAAACTGGACGCGAACGAGACTCTCGTTTCGTTATTATCGCGGTAGGGGTCACGACGGTTGGGTTGCGTTGACGAGTGAACGAAACGGGAAAAACGTGCGCGTGCGGTAACTGGTTCCGATCGCGGCGGTCCGTGAGCACAAGTGGTCGGAGAAAGTTGTGTGCACGCGTGTAGCTCACGTTTTCGACTGGAACGTTCGGTGACGACTGTTGGCCCACGAATGGAAACGAACGACGACTGACGACTTGGACGACGACGGTACTGGCCGACAACATGTGCCGTTTTCGGTGGAAGCCGCACCGCCCATTCCTTTCCCGCCACCGCACCGCGTTGCATCATGCCGCCGTCGCCGATTGCGTAACTCGCATAATATGCGAAGCAGACAACGTTCAATAATTTGTTTTTATAACGTCCGCATAATAAACATATACAATCGTGACGATGATCATGATCATTTTGGTGATGGTGATGAAAATTATTTCACTTTCTCGCGACGAAATCGTAAACGCGTTACGACCGCGAGATCGGTCTTTCGCCGAGTTTTCCGCGCGCTCACTTACCGTGCAAGCCCCGTACCGAGGCGGTGAGCGTGAAAACTCGGCCCGGCCACGTATTATCTCACAACAGTTATTGCGGTGCACGCGGTCGACGCGTTGTTTCGCCGCCGTTCTACTCTTGTACAACGTTGCGCGCAACACCGTCGTTACGCGAAGGTGATCACCGTCCGACGACCCGCGATCGTTATTAATTAATCGAATCCCGATGACGGTCGCATATATTTTTTGCTTATTTCTATTCGCTATGTCAGTGGTTCCCAACCGATTCGCTGCGAACCAACTGGTAAGTGTGTCGCGACCGTGGTACGCGCGAGTGTGGTATTATCGGTAATGATGTAAATGTGTTCAATACATGTGCATGGTATCGCGTGGTACCGCGCACGCTGTATAGAATTATCTTGTGCGTCGGTGTTCGATTTGTATACAGTTTTTTTTCTCTCACCGAGTGAGAAAACAAAAGTATTTTGGTTAGTGTTCATTAAAATTGTTATTAATTACCTGTTAATTTCAAATTTGCTTATCTTCTATTACAGGGTTTTGATACGTATAGTACATTATGTAATATAAAAACATTATCAATGAAAACAACTGACTGAAGAAGGCCAAATTCAATATTTTTACCAATGGTACATTTTAAAAATAAATAATTGATGTTTAATAGCAAGTGTCTTGCATATATTGCGTCTGTTACTTGAATTATTAGCCGACATTTTTGATAAACAATGTTAGCCTCATACCGTACTGACCATATATAAATTAAAGGGTCAAATTTCGTCATCATTGTGTACGGTAATGCAATAAGTAATGATATTTTGGTTTTAAATTATTGCTAATGTACTTAAAGTATAACTCAAGTATGTTCAGTTTGCAGCAACTTTGAACATTCTTTTTGGAACGATATGGAAATAAAAATATCTAATATTTTTCAAAGTAATATATAATTACTGGTTTATTCTGAGGAACGAAATATCCTACAAGTAAACCAAAATACCTAACTAATGACATAATTTCTGATGTAGAGAGCCTGTTCTTAAGACCCCCTATTCTTAAGGATATCATGCCTCATCAGTTTTTCATCAATATAACATTGCTTCCTCGTCAATTGTTTATTAACCTTGCATATTGGACAAGGATAGTTTGACGAAAAACTTTCAACGAATCACATAATACCATGTAAAGCAAGATTATCACCTAACAGTAGGCCTAGTTCAAATTTAATTACCTATAAATTTACTATTAATTTCAATATCAATACCGTGATCTCTCAACAAATGTAACTCATCTATAAGGTGTTTGAATATAACATTATTATTCCTATCCATGTGCCCGTATTTAATGAATTCTGTTACATTAATTAAACATAGATGCAAAATGTAAATTAATATTAAATATTATAATATAATATATTATATTATTATTTAATATTATATTAAATTAATATAAATAGTGATTTGTTTTATTTTTTATATAATAAAATTAATGATATCTTATACCGTAAAATAAATAAGTACGAACTCAAAAAATATCAGTCCGTTTAGGGAGTTCAGTGTCAATATGTACAAAAGTATACTTACATAAGAGTAGACGGATATAAAGTCTTACATTTTGTTTTAAACAAACCATATAAATTAATATGTAATATTTTATTTCTGTGCCTTGTAACTAATCGCATAAGTTTGAATCTCATTTGTTGCAAAAATACTTTGATTAGAAGACATAATATGAAAATATATATGAAAATATAAATATATATATTTTAAAAAAAATGCCTGATCAAAGAAGACGCCATCAAAGTATTATCCATATCCTAATAATTAGGGCTCGGATTTTTATGTAATTACATAATTTTATTGAATGTGAATTTCTTAATTCCTATTAAAAATAAGCACGTTTCATAACACTCTGAATAATATGAGACTTTTTTAATTTTCATATTTTCACATATATTGTTGTAAATACATATTTTTAAATATTTCATCAATATTTACATATTTTATAAATATTTCACATTTTCATACCATTTAAATACAGTTTTTATTATATTTACAATTATTATATTGGAATTAAATCAAAGAAAATATTTCAAATCTTAATTCAGATACTAGAATTTCTATTACTTCTGATATTATGTAAAATAATAATTTGCAAAATAATTTAGCATATATTACCACAACTTTTTTTCTTGGTTAAAATAATAAAAAAAAAAAAAATAGAAACATTAAATCTAACAATAATTTAGAGTCTCGGGATAGTGGAAAATGCAGAAATTCAATGAAATTAAGTTCAAGGAGATTTTGGAGTTATAATAAAAATTAATTAAACTATGTACTGGGTAATATGGTGGTTTACAAAAAAATTTAAATTATTAGAGAATCTTATTAATAAAAATGAAAATATGTCAAATTATATTGAAGTAACACCATCCGACATATGTAGTATGAAATATGCCCCATTAACCTCGGTCGACGTTAAATGCACCCTCAGTCGCTATGAGTTGACTTTGAAATCTAACTGCGTTCATTAAAATTTTAAAATCTTTAAATGTACGTCGTATCCAATTGTTTCGAAGAAGACAACAATGAAGATGATTAAATGAATAATTATTAATTAATAATTAAAAATTAATGTAAAATACCGATTTTTTTGTTAAATATTTTACGTTTTTTAATACATATTTTAGCAAAAATAAGAACATAAATATTTACATATTTAGAATTTTTTATTACATAAAAATCCTCGCCCTACTAATATTAATATTATCAATCTAAGTCAGTCTACAAAAATTAATCCATAGTTAGATAAAATGAAAATATAAATATTTTATTTGTCATTGAATTCATATTTACCAATTTACCATATTGTACTTAGTGATCATAACAAAAACATGAACCATTAATAAAAATATACACTATTCAATTACAAATATAATACTAAACAATTCAATACATCATTTAATGATAGTTCAAACCTGTAGCAGGCAGACTAGAATAACTGAGCTTTTAAATTATTTAATATACTAACTTTATAATTATAATTTTAAATAATTATTACATCACACACATACAAGTCGTTTAGTATTAGGGGTGCACAATACAATCATATCTTTATCCGCCTTCAACATTCAGTTTAAATGAACTAGAATTTTATGTTGATTATAATTTAATGTTTAATAATGTTATTTTATATAAAAATAGATGGGTTCTTATAAATAAAATACTTTTCAGAAAAATGAGCTACTAAGTATGATTATAATGACAATTTTTTCCTAAATTAAAAAACCTATTGACACAATTTTATTTTGAATAGGTACATATAAAGAATTATGAATATATCTAACAAAAGCCAGTAAAATTAATAGTTGATTCTATTTCCCAACAGTGATAACTGATCACATTATCCTAACGTTATTCACTGTACTTAAATTATGAAACTTATTTTATCAACCTTGGTAATTTTATCTTTTTTGGTGTACTAAAGTTTAAAATCGTTAATATTATTATGTATGAATGACATTTCGTAATCAAAAATATGTTTTTAATTACATTTTAAAAATCGAACTTTTTTTTAAGGGGATTGAAGAATTATTGTTATTAATCAATTGATTATCATATTTCTATTGTATTGTTTATCGTAGATGGAGACATTCGTAGCGAGCAGATAAAAGATTAAGATTAATTAAGATTAATTAAGATAATTGCTTGGTAATATAGTAGATATAGGGTTTATGCAACAATAATTTATTAAATTCCATTGTGCATATATTTTAAAATGTATTTACATTTTTAACTAATAACTATCAGTTATTTTTAATATTAAAAATATAAATACTATTTTTATATGAGAAAAAAAAAATTTATATCTTTATAAAGATAGTGAACAAACATTAATATTAACATTATGTATAAACGATAATATTTTAAGACTTTTAATGGAATAAAACACGTAAATATATGTGAGTACGATACAAAGGTTTATTATATTTTGTTTTGTTTCTTGACTCATGACTTGAGATTAAGAAAATATCTTTTAGTTTAATTATAATTAATAATGACCTCATATAAGTATAAATATAATTATAATAAAATTACCTAACCGGATCACGAAAAACAATGAACATCTGTCCGGTAATACAGTTATTAGCCGTTCATTTTCAATGATTTCTTCGTAAAAACATTTTATAAGTTTGGTGACAATATTTTGTGTCCGATGAATCAACATTTTCGGGATGTCAGTGAGATTCTTGTCTAGTAGCGTTTTAGAGTATCTAACACGAAAGGGCTCTTGTTTAATAAAACAATTGATGTTTATTCCAGTTAATTCCAAATGTCACAGTATGTGTAATATACATGAATACATTTTTTCAGATAATAAAAGATAAAAGTAATACTTATCAGATTTTATTAAAAAAATATATAGTATATAGTCATGAAGATAAGTTTTGGTAAATAAAATAATAATTTAATAACCTTGTCGTAATTTAATTATCACCAATGAGAAATTATAGGATTCAAGTACAAAATCAGCTTTGATTATACGAGTAACGTATAGTAATGAATGTAAAAAATTAAAATAAAACAAGTAGTATTCTAACAAATCCTAATTTAAAAACAATACCTATAAGACTACAAACAATTAAAAACAAATCAGATAAACAATTCTCTAGAAAAACAAAGTTGACGTAATTTTTTTGTGGATTTTAAATGAAATAGTAGTTTAACAAGGATTTTTTTTAAACGTTAAAAATAAAAATAGAGTTTACTTAATGTAAAAAATATTTCTCTATTGCAATTTTCATAATATATAAATATGAAAGTACAATTTACACCAGCGGTTCTCAAACTTTTTTTTTCGCGTACCACATGTGTATATTATCAGTCACGTACCATTAATTATTAAAAATAGAATCATACAAACTTCACATAGTTAAATATATTTATTTTAAATAAAAAAGCAGTAAAATACTAAAATAAAATTATTATTTATATATTACTACAAATTTATTAGTGTTTTAAATTAATATATGAGTTAAATATTGAATTTTTAATATCCGTTCTACCACCATGCGGCCTTTCGCGTACCACCATGTAGTCTTTTGCGTACCATTAGTGGTACGCGTACCACAGTTTGAGAAACACTTATTTACACAAAATATTATTATAAATTCATTTTAAAGAGTTAGTCATTAATAAATATCAAATTCCTATTTCTTACTACGTACTTTATTTTTCTTCCTGTAAGTCCACAAAAAATACTCTTCCGGCAACAAACAGGTATTTCACTGTTTGATAAAATAATTTTAGTAATTTAGCATTGAGATTTTTAAAATTAAAATGTCTATTCAATAATATGGCTACTAATTAAGTTTTTCTAAATCTAATAAATATATTTAAATTAGCAATTAGTTGTAAATCAGAGTTTAAAATTTTTAAATAATTAAATACTTTACGATTTAAATGTTTTATTCACATATTTTACAAGATAAAATATATTAGACGTCAAACATTATAATACATAAATCATATTTTATTAAATTCTTAAAGCATTTTTAACATATAATATTTAATATTTTATAGTTTAAAAGTTCAAAATATTTTATCAAACTATATAAATATCACATATATACGTGTTACTGCTATTATTTTTTAGTAGGTACGTTGACAGAAATTTTACTTGAAAACACAGGCTCTCTATTTAAAGATTTACCTTGAATTATAATTCTGAAGTATCACAGGTGAATGAAAGTAGATTAACTAATATAACAAATTATATATATTTTAAGTAAGTAATAACTAAATGGTGGTTATAATATATAATTATTCTACAATTGCACATTTAGATAATTTCTTTTACATTTTTTTTTTTTTTTTTTTTTTTGATGCAATTATATTGAAATTGTGTTTTATTCGTTTATAATTACACATATTATTAATGTTTTATTTATCAGAAGTCGACTGATTGTACCAAGTGAGAGACTGAAAGTTCATCTACATACCTATGTACGCTGCATAAAAGAAAGGGAGTACAAATGTTCAAATGTTTTATAATACTCATAATATTCAACACAATATCGAATATAGGTCAGTTGGGCTATTAGCAGTGGTGAATCTATGAAAAATAGCTCCAACTGGCATTTAAAATTATGCCCAAATATATCCCCTTTAATTATAATATTTAAACAATTAAATAATATTTTTCATAATTATTACTAAATCTAATTAAAAAACATCTAAAATATAATACATATAGGTATATTGTGTAAATGTATTAATTATACTTTTATACTGAAAATGATATAGGTAATAAATTATTTATTATTATTAATAACAACTATTGTTTAACAATTAATATGTAAATATAAGTATTAATTAAATAAACCATAATATAATGAAAATTATTTTAAATTACCGACTCAGTTAATAATATTGATGGATTCTCTGCTGGCTATAAGACTGACGAATTAAAAATTAACAAAAATATGTTTTTAAGTAATATTAAAAAGTGAGAGATTTAGCTTTCACTTATACATGATAAATTCATTGCATCTCAATGCAAAAAAACAGCGCATCGATTGCAACAAAAATCTATGCAGAAATTAATGTTGGCACATAGAGAAGGATGACAATCAATGTATTAATAATTTATAAAAAAAATAATTTTTTTTGCATAAAACATCCAGAAAATATGTTTTTACAAATACTTTGATATGTTAGAAATGTTAATAAGTAATACAATTAAAAATAATAAATTGTATAAGATATTGTTGTATAAGACAGAAAGTAAATACTTAATTGTATATATATATAGGTCTTGTTATTATTTTGTCTTCTTTACTAATAACAGTCTCAATTTAATAAAACTATGCACTATTAAGTCATCAATATTCAATAAATGTGCTAAAATAATTTAAAAATTAAAATAAGAAAAATATTTAAAATAAAATTGATGTTATTTGAATAAGAATGATTTAAATCATGCATATTTCTAATACAATTTCAAATACTTTATTTTAATAATAAATATATATGCATTTAATTATTAAAAATCTGTTCCTTATTAATTATAATTAACAGATCCGTCATGCAAGAGATGCGTTTGAATGATCGAAGGAAATAACAATGTGCAATGAACAACATGCTTTGAATTAGTATTTAACACAGTTTAGGTCCCTGACCTACCAACGAGAAATCCGAATAAAAATTGTATTTTCTTATATCAGCATTCAATGATTATGTTTTTAATTGTGTTTGACTGCTAATAATCATTATATAAATTAGAAATGATCAAAGATCAAATCACGGTTTACGATCTAAAGTCTGGCAATTGGTCCTATAGTATTGCAACCCACTAACCGTGATGAAATTACTTAATAAATGAATACCAAAAAACTATATAATTAAAACGAAGAAACACTGATAACAATAATTTACATTATTTTGGCTATCGCTATCCAACAATACTACAGTACTTTTTGTTTAATGAATACGAGGTAAATGATTGTGATTTATTAGCTTCCATTTCTGGTCCTATGTACTTTGAATAAATTGAATGCAATGATTGGTTAAATTTTAATTCTAACCACTATATGCAACACAATATAAGAATAAAATATAATATCGTAGCACCATTGGCACGTATGAAATTAGTTTAAATATTATTTACCGTCGTTCAAGGTTTTTGTATTTAAATACATTTATTTTTATATTTTAATTTGTACCGTGTCATGTGTTTTAAGAGAAAAACAGTGATTTATTGTTATTTATTATTTTTTACTGTTAAATTATTAATTATAAATTATAACTAATAATATTAAATTAATTTAATTTAAAACTATAATTTTCATATGTGAGTATATGGATTAATAAATTATAGTTGACAGCATTTTCTATTACTAATAATTAATTATTTAATACTTATATAAATAATAAAAAAATAGATGATTAGTGTCCATAAAAATTATACTTGGTCATTTTCAGTATTTTTTAACTTGGTATTCTATTAAAAACAATGTGTATAATAGTATAAAGTCATACCATAACGTAAGGTTTGAATTTCTACAAAATGTTTATTGGAAGTCTCAGGATAAGTATATATAGGTTATAGAATAGGTAATATATTATACTATTTTATCCTAAGTATCTACTTATCGACTTATCCACGTTTTATAATTCATTGTCCAATAAAAAAAGTATTAATATTAACACTATTCATGTAAATTACTTTTTTATTTGAATGATTTATTCAAAAACTTGGATTTGAACGAAACACATAAATAACTAGTTGACTATGAAACTATATAGAAACAACTAAATTTGTTTTTTACAATCAAAGTATTAAAACATTTTTTTCTATTTAAAAAATAAATTAAAAAAAAAATATTAGAAATTAGAAAAAAACGAGTCTTAAATACTCAAGTTTTCATTCCTACGGTAACTATAAGTATGAAAAATACAAAGCACAAAACAACATTAACTTTAGTGTCATATATCACACATGGATGATTTACAAATTGTTTTTTTAGCAATCGGTATTACAAAATGTTAACGACTAGTATTATATAATTTAATAACGATGCACAATTCCAGTCATTGGTTAACAAATAACGGTAAAACGTATTGTGAGTACAGTAATTTGGTTTTCAACTGCTATACTTATTGCTGTGGTTAAAGATCGGCTTTTGTATGAAATACATGTTGATACTATCTTCATCGTATGTATGTAGTCATTGAGTATATCATCGTTAATTTAAATTCTCAATTATAGTCATAACCAGGGCTAGGATTTGTATGCAACAGCATGTTTTTTTTGCGACTTCTGATTATTGATTTTGTCAGTAATGTTCACGAATCACCTCATGATGAGATACATGGTGGTATTTTTATTTTGCATGTTTTTGCATATTTTAGATAAAATGCATATTATTGCATATATTGAATAAAATGAATACTATTACATATTTCGATTATAAGAATGCGAAAAATTGATGTTTTTAGTATATTTTGTAATTAATATTTATAATTTAATATTAATACTTCTTATTTAATTTTAGACCTGCTGATTAAAGTATAAAACTTGGTTATTTTTGTCAAACATAAAATTTGTTTTAAATTATTTTTGTTTTATTTTATTTTTCAATTATATTATATTAAGTTACATTTTTAAAAATGTATACTTTGTTTTGTTATTGGTAAGTTAGTCAATTATTTTCTTATATTTATAGTTAATGAATAAACGATATAACTTTTCAAGATAGGTATATGAATAAATTACATTTATAAATTTAATAAATAATTATGTTGTACATAAATACATAGCGTTGCTCACAGGCAACAAACTAAAAAATTGGTTTTTTAGAGACTTAAAATACCAATTTTTTTTTAGGAATTTCTTCTTCATTAGGATTAATATAACAACCCAAAAAAAATTAAATAATGAAAAATAAAAAAAATCATGCATTGTAGGGTTAAGAAAAAAAATCTAACCACTGATGTATTTCAATAAACAAATATTTTTTTTTAACTATATTTTTATGTTTATCTTATAAAAATTTAAATGCATATTTTTGCATATTTTGGTAAATAAAATGCATATTTTACAATTTTTTATTGCATACAAATCCTAGCCCTGGTCATAACTTATTGCTATTAAATGATTGTAAATGCGAAGATTAATGTGCTGCATTGTACTGTGACTAAATTATTAGGTATAATAATAAATAAATAATTATAATAATTAATAATTTTATTATAATTTTTTTACACATACAGAAATGCGAACTACGAGATAATATAATACACTTTATAGTTGTCATTTGGTGTCATAAGCCTTGAACCAATATCAAAATAAATGTTCTCCTAGATTGACAAAATAGTTAGACTAGAAACTGAAAATATTACCGACTATCACATGTTAGTGCGACTACTAAAAAGTAAAGAAAAAATGGTTCCACTATAAGAATAAAAAAAAAAAACCTTCACAGTTTCAATTGCTATTGTGTAAGTTAAGTTTGATCATTTTTGTGACGTTTCTGAGATAATATTCCAGAAGAAAAAAACAATGAATTAATTTTGAGAAAAGTGGGACACTATTCAATATCAAACAAATTATCGTTTTTATGATGAAAAATATATTTTACAATTTTGATGATCTAAGATAATTTTTGGGACGGAGATGAATAGAATGTGAGTAGAGATGCGGACGACATTGCAATTATGATGATACGGTGATCGAAGGGACATGGATAAGATACTAAAATATAACTAAATATAAAAGTTAATGAGACCAAAATAAAAATATTAGTTTGGTGTAAACAACAAGCGGATACTAACTGTTGCTGTCATACTCATAATGTACATGGATTATTTTTATCAACGAATATCATTACTATGTTTTACTCCTTAAAAAGTAGTACATGCATATTTCATATACATAGTGTAAATTAATTGTTGTCAACGAATATTGTTATTTTATTTTACTCCTTAATAATTTAGAGTATACGTATTCATATACATAAAGTGCAGTCAAAAAAAATTGCTATCACGTTTTACTCCTTAATAATCCTCGAGTCCCTCCTTTTTCATGTCTGTTCACAAAATTGAATTACTATTCTTTACTTACTTACTGTAAAATGTATTTTATACTCATTCTACTGCTACATAATACGAGTATTATATCTATTCTATGTTTTAATTTAAAAAAGGATCTCGCCCGTATATCTTAATAAAATAAAATAAAATAAAAATAAAAAAGAGCCGAGCACGCAGCAAAATAATAACGATCTTATGAGCAGTGTTGGGAATCATCTAGATAAATTTATCTAGAGAACTAATCTAGATAAAAACTACTTATCTTTTATCTTATCTAGATAATTGTTGTTCAAGTTAGCTAACGTTTATCTTAGATAAAAAAAAGTCGTATCTAGATAAATTTATCTAGATGAATTTGATTCAAAACGCAAAAAAATTATTTCAGTCTTAAATTAAATTTTTTCCAGTAAAAATTGATATTCCTTCGACGTCATGCGGTGGGTTTTTATAAAGTGTAAGCAATAAGATAACAATAAAGTTAAAAATTTACTAACAACCAATATGAACAATCTATAATTGTCATTATTATACAATATTCGTGGGTTGCTGAATACTGATAAATGATTACCAGGAACCGATCCGGTAACTGAACCGTAAATATGCAACACCCAATATAAATATAATATTATAAAGATTTATTTTAGTCGGGCTTAGGTCAGTTCTCCTCATTGATAAGAGATAAAAATGAAGTTTCCAAATTCATTGATGCCAACGTCCAAAAGAAAAATTCTCTCCAATCCAACCTCTACAGTGTCATTAACATAATAACAAAAAAATCCCTGAATTTCAAATTTATTTTCAAATTCAAATTTCAAAACCAATGTTTTTAAAAAAATTAAAAACCGGTCTGTTATTCCATATATGAATGATCACAAAATATTATAGCTTGAAACTTAATATAGTTAATAGTTCGTAATAAATTACATACGAGGCAAAAATAAATGATTGCGGGGTGTCGTGGCTAATGACAAGTTTTTATTTAAAAGTAAATTGTGTCTTTTATTGTGAGATTTTGAAGTTATTATAATCTAATTTGGTTTTAAACTATAAAATGTTTGTTTTGTCATTTTTTTCCTAGTAAATTGGGAGAATCAAATCCTAGTGTGTGTACTGAAGCGTTTGTGGTGATAAAACACTTTTGTAAAGTAACAAGATGTTTCTGTACTTATCCTGTACTCGTTATCGTGGTCACCAAAAGGAGAATTTAATAAGTTTTAACCGAAAGGTATCGATATTTACTCTTTGACGGCTGACACTCAATAATCGAAATATATCTATTATGTGTCAAGCCTTTGCGTGCGTATACGACAGGTTATACTGTAAAATACTATAAGTATATCTATGTGAAAAATGTTCGTAAGGTCATCAGGTGATCGACAAAACGCGTATGAAATGTAAAATTTCTAATTGTTTGTCATATTTAAAAGAAAATTGTTAAAATAAAATAAATTTCTACTTTAATTATTCACATCTGCTTAGATTATTTATTTAGAGTATTTGTAATACAATATGTGGTTGTTCAAGAGGTGGTGATGTGCTAATTGCAATAAACAATAAATACGTAGGTGCTATTCTCGTATGTTACCCTTACCTCCCTGTTCCGTAGAACATTTATTTGTTATTGTCAAAATTAATTTCGTTTACTATATTTTAGGTAATGCTTATCTTCCTTCTCGCCTACCTATAACATTATACAGTAAAAAGTTCAATAACATTAATGATCTATTCATTTCCTATCCCTATGTTTAAAATATAATTTTATTAGGTGATTATAATACGCCAAACTTAAAATGGCAATCCACTTATCCTTCCTGTTCACCTAACTATTTAAATTTAAATCAATTATCAGTAGACTTTCTATCTAAAATTTCAGTTTTAAGTTTATCTCAATTCAATACTGTTTTAAATAAAAATAATACCATTCTTGATCTAGTTCTTTCTAATATTGATAATATTACAGTTTCTAAATTTACGACTCCTCTTGTTTCTTGTGATGTTCACCATCCATCTTTACTTATAATTATTCCTATTAATACTTATAAGCCTATTGATTATAATTAATTTACTTATGATTTTTACTCGTGTAATTACTCTGATATCATTAAATGCTTAGGCTCAATAAGTTAGGTTGAAATATTTTCAAATCTTAATGTAAATTAAGTTACAAATTTATTTTATTCTATTATTTATAAAATTATTGATATATTTATTCCAAAAAAAAATAATACCTCGTCAAAAATATCCTATATGGTTTGGTTTTGAACTAAAAAATTTAATATTTAAAAATAAAATAGCTCATAAAATCTTTAAAAACTAGTGCCATTAACGATTATAATAAATTCTCAAATTTACGTGTCCAGTGTAAAGCTCTCTCTAAATTAAATTACCAAAATTATTTAAAAAATAACTAGGAAGATTTTAAACATCAACCATCCAAATTTTGGAAATTTATTAATGAAAAACGCAAAAAAAACATTTTTACCTGACTGTATGTATTTAAATAATTCTAAATTTAACTCTCCAAATTCTATTGTTGAAGCCTTTGCTCAACATTTTGCTATTGTTTTTGAACATTATGATAACTCAAAATATATTGATCTAAGTTCAGTTTCTCCGAATAACTTATTGCTAGCTCCTTTATTTTCATGTAAAATCACCTTAATCGAAGTTTTTAATGCTTTAAATAACTTTAGTTCAAAGTGTGGTCCTGGACTTGATTTAATTACAAGACAGTCTTATCAATAATGTAAATTTGTTCTCTCTTCTCCTCTACTTTATACTTTTAATTTATCTTTATCTAGTGGTATTTTTCCTGATAGATGGAAAACAAGTATTATCCTTCCTATTCCTAAGACATCATATGACTTATCGAATATTTATAATTACAGGCCTATCTCTTTACTTTCAACTGCATCTAAAACATTCGAATCTATTGTGTCGGATATGATAACTCCTGAACTTGACAGAATTATTGTTGACGATCAACATGGTTTTAGATCGTCTAAAACAACTACTACTAATTTACTTACCCTTCAACATTCCATAATTTATGCTTTTTCAGCTGGTTTACGTATGGACGTTATTTATACTGATTTTGCTAAATCTTTCGATAAAGTTAATCACACTATTCTTTTACATAAATTAAATTAATATTGGCGTATGTGGTCTCTTCTTCAATGGATTAAGTCTTACATTTCACAGCGTACTCAAATTGTTGTTTATAAAAAATTTCAGTCAAAACCAATATTAGTTACTTCGGGTGTTCCTCAAGATTTTCATCTAGCCCCAATTCTATTTCTAATATATATTAATGATATTACCTTTAAAACTACAGTGTAATAAAAAATATAATATATGTATATCTAAAATAATTCTCACTAGAAAACTTTTGTCTTTTATGCAATATTTAAATTATTTTCATACATATAAATAACTATTCCCAATAAGTATTACAGGAATTGAATGTAAATAGTTAATACAATTATTGTGGAATCAACGTTTGGTATATATTTTATATTATTTGTAATAAATTAGATGATTATTGAAGATTCCATTTTACATAATATTTTATATGTAGCTGTAAATATATTATTGTTAAGAATAATAACTATAATTCATAATCAAGTGCTGGTTTTATCACTAACCAAGGGAGGGGCTAATGGAGATTTAAGAATTTAGTTAGTTGGTTTTTTAAATCTATATAAAATTTTAAATTACAGAATATGTTTTTGAGTCCCTCATAAGTAAGTAATTTTTTTCACAATAATGACAAAGTTTAAATAGTTATATTAATGGTATCAATTTTAATCTGAAACCATTTTAAAATATAGGTAAATACATATAATTAATAACAAAAGTGAGCTATTTATTTATAAAAAATATATATGAAATAGGTACCATATTCATCAATGACCATTAACAGTATTTTATTATAATTGATTTAATATTTTTAAAGAAAGTATCAGCAATCAGTTAATTATATATTGAAAAATAAAAGATTATTTATATATATATAAATAATATATTTAAATTTATATAATGCGCATCTATGAACTAACACAATGTCACTTGATTTGTGATCTATATCATGCTGGTTTAAAAGAGATTGTTGTAGTCTATGTCTTTAATTTGTTTTATGTTTTTTGGAAGTTAAGGATATTATTTTATTATTCCTTATTGCTGTTATGACCGAACTTATTTTTATTAAGCTTTATTGAAATATAAATTTTATTAAATAATGTTAGACACCCCGAAATTTTTTTCTAGTTACGACCTTGGGCGTACATATGGAGAGGGGTTTCGGGATAAATTCCCCCTCAAGAACACAAAAAAAGTATTATGATTTATGATAAAAATGACTGTTTAGATGAAATCTTCTGATAAAAATTTACAATAATATGTCATTTAAATTCCCCTTTCATAAGAAAATTGAATGTACATCATTGAATACATACATAAATTAATTACCTTACACCTTATTGCATTTGCAATAACTGAAGTTACATTAGACACATGCCAAATATTAACATACATATTTATATTGTCAAATATGATTTAGAGATTATATTAAGAAGACACTCGCATCGCGAAGCCAACCAGTGAATGTATGGGTTGGGCACTGCAAATGTAGATACTTTCGAAGGTGATCTTAAATATTAAGGTTATTAGAAACCGTGTCCAGGTCAACTATTCCATAGGAACGGTGTATAAAAGGTAGTCCCGTACAGAACAATATTCAGATGTGTTTTAGTCCGATCTTAGTAAACACTCACGCCAGTATAATTGTCAATTTAAATAAATACTTATAATTAGAATATTTCAATAAATACAGTTTAACTTAGTTTGAGTATCTCTATTGAAATTATCATAATAAACATCCATATATGAACTGTAGAATTGACTGCAAGCAATGAATTAAAATTAACCAAATTCATTCCAATTTTAATGACTTACTGAAAGACCAGAGAAACTAACCACACAGTAAAGCAAGTTAGGTTTCATTTTACAATATGTATATGGTAATACTAATAACGAGGAAAACATTTTTAGCTGAAGAACAACATTAAGATTTTAATGACTAGTAAATATTATGAATTTTAATAAAGAAATTGCAGCAGAAACTTAAGTTAAATTAGGCCTACCTTGTCAAACTACTTCTGAAATACTAAAGAAATATTACTTAAAATTAAAAAAAAAACATGTATATAATAGTCAACTTGATTTGACAATAACTATTTGTACATATTACAAGGTAAAAAAAAAAATAATAAAATTAGTTTACAATATATAATAACAATAAGATTGTAATATTTTATAATATATTAGGATATGGCCGGATTTGTCGTTGAACATAACCATCATTACAGTAATCAGTTCTCCTCAAAAACATCAATAAGTCCGTTTTCATTCAGTTGCTGTACGCATTCTCTTATCATTATAGATGTATTTTCCCTCTCTTTTTTGCATATTTAATTTCTAACCTAGTAAAGTACATACAATTTAAAGAAATTAACCATAATTGAAAGATAAATAACTAATTATATGTATAAAAAAAAAATCAAATTATTACTTTAAAGCCATCTTTGCACTGTTGAAATTCTATAAAGATCTGATTCTCAACAACAATCAACAATCAGCTTTTCTGTTGAAAAAAATTAAAATATTAGTATATTTTAGGGTTAACAATTAAAAAAACATTTTATTATCATGCAAGTATGACTAACATACAATTAATTAAGCATACCTATTAGACATACAATTAAGATTTATAACAATACATTCATAAACAATGAGTAATAGTATTTGAAGTAATAATTATCAAAACTACTCAACACCAGATTAAGCATGTCAAGGCAATAGCGCAGTTAAAGCAAATAAAGAAAATATTGGATAATAAAAATAAATTATATGTAATATTATATCCAAAATAAAATATCTATTACTTAATCTAAGTCTACTAACATATTAGTTTATCTGGCAGGTATTATAATAAAATGTTATTTACCTTTGTATAATGAAACCAACAACATATTAATTGACTATTTGGAAATAATTCCCTGATAGCATTCATAAAAGCTCGTTCATAATCAGTGACAAAACTAATTCTATTATAACGAAGAGGTAAAATATTGCGTATTACTGTTAATAATGAAGAGCAAGTTTCTTGTGTTTCACTCCTCAAAAGGGCATAGACCAGTGGTTCTCAACGGGGGCAATATCGCCCCCCAGTGGGCGGTGAAGTGTCACAGAGGGGCAATGAACTAGTTTTGGGCGGTAGGGGGGCTGTGAACTAATTTTGGGTGGTAGAGGGACGGTAAACGGTTCACGCAAAAACGTTGTAGATGGTGTCGGTGTGACCTAAAAATAATTCATACTTGATAATCCATACAATAACTATCAGTCACTACTAAATCTACGCATTGCACTATAACTTATCTTTGATTGTTGACAAATTTATTATCTTAATTATTTTAGCGATTGTGCGTTGACATTATACTTTATTATAGGTACCTATATTAACCAACCTTTTAGTACACCGTTTGATTTGACCCGCGTATGTTGTATATTAGTTTTCGTTATATTCAGTCGGTTGGTAAAGTGTTTTTTTTTAAATTGTTTTCAATTTCATAAAATTGTATTTACAAAAATGTCTGATGCAAAAAGAAAATGCCGTCAATATAATACGACGTATTTAAAGTTTGGATTTATTCCATCGCCATCCAACATACAGCTCCCTATGTGTTTAATTTGTAACAAAGTGTTCTCCAATGAGGCAATGAAACCATCTCGTTTACAGGAACATTTGCAAAAAGTTCATCCTGACAAACAAAATAAAGATTTGTCGTTTTTCACAAATATTAGGGACAAGTTTCTGAAGGCACCATCGGTCTCAGGCTTATGCGCAGGCTCATCAAAACAATGCGATGATGGTTTGATTGCTTCTTATAATATATCGAAATTGATCGCAAAATCGGGAAAAGCCCATACCATAGGCGAAGAGTTAATACTTCCAGCTGTCAAAGAAATTTTAGAAACGGTTTTACACCATTCAGCCTCACACAGTGTAATACAAAATGTCCCATTAAGCAACGATACTGTGCGACGGCGAATCGACGAAATGGCGGAAGACGTTGAAATTTCATTATGTGAACTTCTAGTATCCACCGAATTTTCACTTCAAATCGACGAATCAACATTACCGAATAATGAGGCATTACTATTGGCATACGTCCGGTTTGTAAACAAAGGAAAAATCGTTCAAGAAATGCTTTTTGCAAGGACCTTGATTACTGACACTAAAGGTGAATCTATTTTCAATATAGTCAAAGACTTTTTTAAAGAAAAAAATATTCCTCTTAAAAACGTTATACCTATTGCCACTGATGGAGCACCTGCAATGGTAGGACGTCATCGTGGGTTCATAGCTTTTTTTAAAAATGAAATACCCGGTATTTTAGCTATTCACTGCGTCATTCACAGACAACATTTAGTTGCAAAAAACCTCAGTGATCGTTTGCATCAGTCATTACAATATGTTATATCTGCTGTGAATAAAATTCGTAGTAATTCGTTGAACAATCGACTATTTACAAAGCTATGCAAGGAAAACGACGAAGAATTCAATCGCTTGTTTTTACACACCGAAGTTCGCTGGCTCTCCAAAGGTGCCTGCCTCAATAGGGTTTGGAATCTTTTTGATTCTGTGCTTGAGTTTCTTGAAGAGAAAGATGTAAAGCTTAAAGACAGGTTGTTACTATTTAAAAGCGATGTTGCTTATATGACCGATTTATTTGCAAAGTTTAATGCCATTAATTTGCAACTGCAAGGTGACGAGCTCAATTTAATAACGTCAAAATCGGTTATTTCTGCATTCCAAAAAAAATTGACTTTGTGGAAGACCAATTTTGGTCGCCAAGAGTTCAGCCAGTTCCCAGTCTACGCCATAGACCATTGGAAATGCCTAAATGAAAAATAAAACGTATTAAATCATATCTTAACTGTATATTAACAGTATTATAACCAGAAGGTATTGCTTACAACATCTTTGTAGAGTACTTGAAATGTTAGGAAAGATCGTAAGTCCTCTGGCACTTGAGGAACAGTTTTATATGTGGCATCTACTCCAACCAGCTCTACTGAAGCTAACTCTTCGCGATATCTATAGATCGCATCAATGTTGGCAAAAACAACTGCTACACAAATATCATTCACAATTAGTTCTTGTTAAAAAAATGTTGAGGGTATAATTTGAAATGTGGATGGTTTGCGGTGTTTTTAGTCTCCACAACCTTTTCATCTTTTTCAACCTTTCTGAGAACTGGATGCACGTATACTTTGTGGCTGCTTCTTAGTGTCTACCAAAATTACAGTTCAATTACAAATTACAATTTAAAGAACACTATTAGTCAATTGTTAACAAATAAATATATTAATAATAAAATAATGATTTTAATAGTATTATAAAACATAACAAAAATTAAATTAATCGAATCATAGAAAATTGTCCTAAATTTTGATTTTGTATAAAAACATGCTACAAGAAAAGATCATTAAATTTTAATATCTTTAAATCCTAACATATCTAGTAAAATAGAAGCGTATTAAAATAATTAGTTTCATTTGAGTTATAATTTTATAACTCTGACATTGCATACACATAACAATGATTATACAATAAAAGTAAACTTACCTAATTATTTCACTGTTATAAATGCTTAGAACTGACGATGTTGTAATTGTATGATCAAGACCTCTTTCACTGATTACATCCTTCAAGAATGGTACATATAAGTCAAAACTAAGTAATTATTATTATTAGATTATTATTAAATATAATCGCTGAAAATTTTTTCATGAAATAATCGCAGGTGATAGTCTTAAACAATAACCAATATGATAATGATTTATAATTTTAAAATGTAATCAGTAAACCGTTAAATACATAAAATACATAAACACAGTATAGCCTAATTCTTTGGCGTTAAATTCCTGGCAGTAAAAATTTTGATTCCGAACAGTTGGTGTTTCATGATAAAATGTTTTCTTATCATTTTTATCTCTTATCAATGAGGAGAACTGACCCAAGCCCATTTTAGTCATCATAATATTATAGACATAAGAGAATACTACACGTTGCGTGTATGATAAAATTATTAAAAATTAGTCCAGCAGTCCACATTTACAAATATTTTCAATCATATTTATTTGAGGTTATTCTATTTTTATTTATTAACTTTATCCACGATGTTTCGTTATCACAGTCTAATTTTGTAACGACATATCGATATTACATATATGTATAATATCTGAGACAGTGACTAGTGAGTGTGAGAGTGAGACCTCAGTCCTCGAAGCATTGCCGGCTGCCGTACTTAATGTACAGCGAGTGCTACTACTCTATCCCCGTACCTATAATATACCCACTATCCAGTATTAGCATTTTATGATTTTCTGTTTTGTTTATTTATTTAAAGATTCCAACACAATAATACATTAATACATATTATATATTGTCTACTATTTGATACCTATCTATTCACTAAGTAAGTATTAATGTTAAAATAAAAAAAACTAATATCGATTCTTATGTTTTCATTATTGTATTAATTACAATTTATTGATATACCAGAAATAGATAGGTTTGTCGTAAAAACCAAAAAAAGAAGTCTCGAAGATTTTGAAAGCGAAGACAATCCTTCAATTGTGTGTAATGTGTCTAAATTCAAATATTTATTTGATGAATTTTATAAATTAATATCGCTAGATAGTTCAAAATTAACAGCTTCATGTCAAAATTGCCCAAAAGTCATAATTGTTTCTACATCATCAAGTGGAAATTTGTTAAGCCATATTAAAGTTAGTATTTTATTATTAATTATTATACTATGTAATACATATTCTTAATTATTATTTAATTCTACATTCATATAAAATTAAATATGTGTTGATATTAATTATTAATCTAGGGGTACATTATTTTAATTAGTTTTTTTCTTTACTCGTCTACTAATACAATTTTACTTGAGAAATTAAATAGGGCAGGTATAAAAAGAGTAGCAAATAACTTATTAAAATAATTTTTAAGTAGACCTTACCCGAAGAGTATAAATTGATAATACTTTTGGCAAAGCTTTAGAAATACCTTGTGAAATTCCTCAAGGCACAGTGTTATGTCCCCTATATTATTTATAATTTTTAATAATTATCTTTTACAAATAAAAACAATAAAATTGTTAACATACAACGATACCGATCCTATAATGATCGGTGGTTGTCGGCAACGACTTGCGTGTTATGATGTAGACAAGAGCGAAGTGGGTTACTCAAGTAGATAAATAATAAATAGTATATCACAATAAATTAATTAATAATAATTTTAATTATGACTTAATATAGGGCGCTCTGGGAATACTATGGTTTTATGTAAATACAAAATAATTAATATGCTACACAATATATAAATTAGCGCACAAGAACATTGGAGTACACATATTACAGTAAAAGAAAAAAGACGACTTGGTTTGTGATATCCTCTTCGTCGATACATGTAGTGTGGACACGCAGTTGTCAAATGACACGATGGTCCAGCCACATAACACCGGCAATCGGGAACGGTATGGTCCACCAGGAAATGAGCAGTGTTGTAAAGTATTTGAGTAAAAGTATTTGAGTAAAAGTATTCAAATACTTTTTTTCGTATTGAATACTTTTTAAAATACTTTTATTTTTTAAGTATTTGAACGATATTTTAAATACATTTTTTTACTATTGAATACTATTTTATTGAATACTTTTTTTTTATTCCTTTAATTCTTTATTCATTGTCAAATAATAATAATATTATATATATTTATCATTTATGAACAATTCGATATCGGTTTTAGTTTTCGTCTATTAATAGCTTTACGGTACGTTGTCGGTATCTAACAATATATATTATAGCGATTAGCGAACATTAGGTATGTCGTACCTGTACGGCGTGTGTACGTGTGTACGGAGACAACATATATTATGCGGTTACGACGAACTCTTAATTAAAATCTATATATTAATCTAATATAATGTAACATATACCCATTAATATTGACTGATTACTGATTCTGCTGTACAAAAATATTATTACTTATTAGTACTATACCTAATTACTAAGAAAATGGTTGTCAATATTTATCGTTTATCGTCGACTGTACGAAATATCTGAATATAGCTATTGCCTATTAATATAGCACCATAATGATATGTGAAACATGGTATTACTCATTTTATTTTCATAGTTTTATAAGAAAATAATATTATTTTTGTGTGTACGAACTACGAATAACAAATTTCCAATTGGTCATTAGCGCACAATCAGTTATACACTTTTACAATATTGCATATGGATTATTGAGCCCGACGCTGTTTTACACTATTGTAATATTTATTAGTTTATTACTTGGGTTCGTCTTATTCGTATCGTGTTCGCTGTTGTCTGCTTGACGTTCCTACAGATTTTATTAAATTGTAATACAATGAGTGATTGTGATTCTCCAACCGAAGTAGATCAGGTTGATCAGGTCGCAGATTCAGAAGAATCAGTTTTACCTTGGCCAAATTATCAACAATATTTTAAAGTATTAAGAGTCATTGAGGATAATTTTTTTAATAAGAAGCTGGAAGTGAAGTGCTTAAGTTGTGTCGGTACGAAGTGTTACAAGGTGGATTCACGTTCAAACTCTAATATAAGAAAACATTTAAGCGTAAGTACAATGTTAATTTCATATCTTCCAATGGCAGTTGACCCATCTAATGCCTTGTATGTGTTAAATTAATAATATGTAGTTTACTGGGTCTCTACACGAGTTATATATTATACTTTTTCATTTTATTCAGACACAACATCCAAAGAAAATTGATCACATTGATAATACAGTGAACAAAAACACTACAAAGAGATGCAATGATGGATCATTGAAGCATAACGCTGGTAGTTCTTTAAAACAATCAGATAAAAATAACCAGATGAAACAACCAGTTTTTGAAGATTTTTTGAACAACAAAAAATTAACTAGTCAAAGTAAGAATGTGTATTGTTTATTTTTATTTTTGTCTTGTTAAATAGTTTTTAGTTACAGTATTAACAAAAGTAGTTGATATCTATATAACTACATGATTTACAATGATCATAATATATATTGATATATTTAAATATTTTAGAATAATTATAATATAATTAAAATTCATACCAATTGGCAATGAGCTACCCACTGGCCACTTTCAACTGTGATTTGTTATATTGTATCTTCAACAAATTTTTCATTTTTATATATACCTATGTATTATAATTTATACATTTAAACAAAAATTCAACAAACATAAACACTAAAACACAAATACATTTTAGTATTTAATGAAAAAATAGTAATTTAAATACTATATATAGATATAGTTGTCAATAGTCAATTAGTTATGTAACTAATGATTTTGATTGCAGGTACTTTAGATCAACTATTGCAAAAATTTATTGTAAGTGCTAATGTACCCTTCAGAATAATAGAAAATCCTATTTTGAAGGAAATAATTGGCAGAGGTTTCCCAAACAAAAAAATTATGACACGACCTACACTAATGAAAACTATTGAAAATGATTTTCAAGAATTATCATTAAAAATGAGATTTGAGGTGTCCAAATGTGCTCATATTGCTTCGACTGCTGACGGCTGGTCGATTTTTAAAAAGTAAATTTTTATTATTTAGTATAATAATCATAACAGTCATGTTCATTGTACATAGCTAGATACCAATTATTTAATATTATATTTTATTAGATCATACATTGGGATAACGGTCACGTGGATTAATGAAGATTTATCAAGAAGTACTCGTCTTTTAGCATTAAGACGACTAGAAGGTTCACACACATATGATATTTTAGCCAAAGCTATGGATGCAGTTTACACCGAGTTCGAAATTTCAGATAAATTATCATACTGTACTACGGACAATGGCTCAAATTTTGTAAAATGTTTCAAGTAAGTTATTCATTATGAATTTGTATTGATTGCTCATTAAATTAGTTTGTAATAAAATCCATTTAGTTAACCATCTAATTATCCTATTTTAAACTCTAATTTTTGATTATCTTTTAGAACATTTGGTCATATATTTGGTGATGAAAATACTGATACATTGCTAGTGAACGATGCGGTTGATGATGATGTAGAAGAAATCGATGCAATCGACTTGAACATTCTAAATGATGAAGACCATGATTTGCAATATGCATTACCTAAACACCATCGATGTTGTGCACACACAATAAATTTAATAGCAACAACAGTAATTAAACATTTATTTAAGTAGATAACCTAATATAATTAAAGTATAAAATATAAAATTTGGTGCCCTTATTTAATTTTGCTTAAGAATTCAAAAAAAGCTTTGTCTAATCCTGCATACAAAAAACAGTCAAGAAGCACTTTTGCCAAGTCTACCGCTTTATGGAACAAACAAGGTCGCTCAACTAAGTCAGCTGATTTAATTAAACAAAATCTTGGCGTTTATTTAATTACACCAAACGAAACACGTTGGAATTCATTGTATGACGCAGTGGTGTTGCTTAATAAATTAATTAGAAATAATGAACCTAAGTTTAGAATAATAATGGACGAATTGGTTATTGGCAGGTAAATTATAAATTATAAATATATATTAATTATTTTATTTATATTTTTTATAAATAATATTTTCAGATTTAATAAAAGTGACATTGATTTCATGTGTCAATATCAAAAAATTATGGGGCCAATTTCAATAAGCTTGGATTTACTCCAGGGTGATACTAACATGTATTTTGGTCATCTCCTACCTACAATTGAAGAATTAATCTATAAATATGAATTAATGATAAGTGATCAAACAATTTCAAATTATATGAAACCTCTGGTGATTGCCATACTTAATGGTATGTAATATTTAATATTTTTTAAATACATTAATCTTATTTATCCAAGTACTTTAATGTTATACATTTAATTTCTTTTCATTTTAGCTGTTTTTGGTTTTCTTTATTGGTAAATACTAAATATTCAATATCTCTTAGTTCTTACAGTCTTACTGATGTATAATGTAAAATGTTAATTAGCTGATCTATTCTTTATATTTATTTTTCTGTGTAGTAACTTCATTGAAAATAATTTTTGTTTTTAGGTATAAAAACAAGATTTGCCGATTATTTGATAGACAAATTTTTAATCACTGCTGCGGTCTGCCACCCACTATTTAAAACAGCGTGGATTAAAAATGACATAAAAAAACAATTGGCTTCAGAATATTTAAAAAGTGCCTGTTATGAGTTACATACCAATGAAAATGACAATAATGATGCAGAAGAAAACCAAGTAAATGATGATTTATCTAGCTTTTTTACCTGGTCGCAAAATTCCCGAGAGGAAAAATCAACGGTTAATGATGAAATTGATAGATTTTTGGGTACATCTACAACAAAAACATTGGAATGTTTGCATAATTTACCCACTATCAAAAGAGTAAGATTAGTTGTAAACTTCTTATACTATTAGTAATAATATTTCAAAAATATTTGTACCTTGTTTTCAGGTATTTGTGAAGTACAACACTCCGCTACCTATTAGTGCGTCAGTAGAGAGAATATTTAGTGTTGGTGGTGCCACAATAACCAAAAAAAGGACGAATATGACAGATAAACATTTCGAACAAATAATGTTAATAAAATGCAATACTCAAATATTCGATTAATATATTATGATTGATTCAGAATTAAATTGATTTTTTTTTTTTTTTTGTATTTGAAACTTATTTCAAATACTTATAAAAAGTATTTGAGTAATACTCAAATACTTTATTATAGATAGTATTTGAGTGGTATTTTAAATACTTTATTTTATAAGTATTTGAGTAATTACTCAAATACTTTTTAAAAGTATTTTTTACAACACTGGAAATGAGGAATATAAAAAATCGACCACTAATGATCTGGTGTAGCAGCACAAAATGGCACACACTAACGATGGGTGGCCACAGACGTGTATCGGGCCCAATCGTTGGAAAAAGACAAACGGAAAAAAAGCAAACTTTTCACTCGTCTGTCAACGGTCTTAGCTGGCGGCATCGTTTTTACTCGACGGCCTGTCACTGGACACTGGAGGTGGAACTTGGGAGGTGGTTTTATATCCGCTACACTGTGGTGTCCGAAACAAGCACATACATATGTATACATACACACACACACATATATATATATATATACCGGGCAGATTCGTTCCATGTTCGAACAACTTCTGTTTGGTATATAAGTCAGAAGACTTAAGGACATTCTTGACTTGTATTTCGACATACACACTGTGCCAGTCGTGGGTAAGTCCTTAGTCTTCATTACTCTTTTTAAATTTTATGTCAATATAAATATATGTATTTGCTGTAATTGTTGAAATTAATAAAGTTTACTAATACAACTGGACTAACCTAACCAAAAAATGATTAACTAGTAGGTAAATATGTGGTAAAAAAGTGTTACTTTAAATTACTTTATATTATCTGATAAATTCCTCGGTTATGGTTGTAAATGCCTATAACCGTAGCAATATCTGTGGAAGATAATACCACTATTCGTTCCACAACCAAAAATGTTATGATATATGAAGATAAACAAAAATTGATATTCGTGATCAAATTGACATACTATCATGGAATTCCAATTAAATGTAACTAAAAATTATATGGGAATTCCCTATGGAATTTCTTAGCATTTCCCAAAGGAATTCCATAGGTGCGGACATTAGAAATACTAGAGGAATATGTAAGGACTTCCTTTTTTATTCCTTCAAGTTTCATCTGAAATTCCTTGGGAACTTGATATTCGTGATCAAATTGACATACTATCAGTGTTACCGATTATGTAATAATCACCCCATATGGTGGTAATTTTTATAACTTGTAATTCACTATGTGGTATTGTAAAAAAAATGTGGTATTTTTGTGTTATTTTAAAGTCTAAACTTTAATATTTAATTTATTAGATTTAGTAATTTTTAGTTTTTACTATTTTTCATGTAATATTTGAATATTTACATTATGGATAAGTGACTTAAAATAAACGTAGTGAATCCTAGAGTAACCGATGAAAGAGACGATCCAGTACCAATTCTCACTACTAGTACCAGTCACGATGTTATAGTCCAAAATGCTCAACAAGGAACTGAAAAAAAAAATCTTTAAAGACTATAAGAAAGTTTTGTGCTAAATGACTTGATAGGGAAGAATTTGCGAAATGACTGGTACATAAAATAGAAGCTAATTGAAAAAATGTCGGATATTTTAATGTGTGTAATATATCAATGAGTTCACATTTTACTGAGATAAAACGACATGGTTCATCGCCTAAACATATTACGAATTCTAGACAAGTTGATTGACAAAAGAGTGTAAGTGAAGTTTTTAAGATGTCTTCTTTAACAGAGAAAACGAGGAATGCTGAATTTAAAATGATTACTTTCTTTGCTACAAAAAATGTACCTCTATCTTTAACAGACCAACTTATTGCGTTATGGAAATCTGTATTCCATGATTCGAAAATTGTAAAAAATATGTCTATAGCGAGCAGTGGCGTATTTACGAGGGAGGGGGGTCCATGGGGTCCGGATCCCTCCAATTGGCTCCATAAATAAGTCTAATATACATATATAATATATTATTATATTCTGTGCAAATATAAAAATGTAAAATATTATTTTTTTACGTAATCGGGAAAAAAATGTTATCATAAATTGTTATGCATGGTTGACCCATTTTGCCAGTTGGAAATCGATAATAGTGGATTACTCTATGATACAACTTATCAAATATGAAATAATTAAATATTTTTATTTTTGTTATCTATTATCTAACCTAATTATAAAATATATAATTTATTTATTATTTATTTACTAGGTAGTTAGGATTAAATTAAATAGATGAAATATTGAATATCCACTTAAAATTATCGTATTCATAAAATTATAGTGAAAACGCAGCGTTTTCCGTAACCAGTATAGCCCATCCTAATTTAAAACAATGTAAAATTAGGAGATTGCGTTTTTATTACTTCGGCGTTCGTCCGCCAAAACGCAAGCCAACCGGCGTT